>NC_135232.1:657554477-657854477 GCF_051348905.1 Ranitomeya variabilis | reverse complement strand
TTCAGTAACGTCAGCTGTTCCCCTGCTGTGTGTGTGGCAATCCCTCCTACCTCCTCCAACCTCCTCCTACCTCCTCCTCCTCCACCTGTCCCTGGGCTCCAACACCGCCAGTTGCCGTCCAGAAGTGCTGTACGCACAGTCAACAGTCCCTCCTCTGTTATTGGGGTTCAGTAACGTCAGCTGTTCCCCTGCTGTGTGTGTGGCAATCCCTCCTACCTCCTCCTACCTCCTCCTCCTCCACCTGTCCCTGGGCTCCAACACCGCCAGTTGCCGTCCAGAAGTGCTGTACGCACAGTCAACAGTCCCTCCTCTGTTATTGGGGTTCAGTAACGTCAGCTGTTCCCCTGCTGTGTGTGTGGCAATCCCTCCTACCTCCTCCTTCCTCCTCCACCTGTCCCTGGGCTCCAACACCGCCAGTTGCCGTCCAGAAGTGCTGTACGCACAGTCAACAGTCCCTCCTCTGTTATTGGGGTTCAGTAACGTCAGCTGTTCCCCTGCTGTGTGTGTGGCAATCCCTCCTACCTCCTCCAACCTCCTCCAACCTCCTCCTCCTCCACCTGTCCCTGGGCTCCAACACCGCTAGTTGCCGTCCAGAAGTGCTGTACGCACAGTCAACAGTCGCTCCTCTGTTATTGGGGTTCAGTAACGTCAGCTGTTCCCCTGCTGTGTGTGTGGCAATCCCTCCTACCTCCTCCAACCTCCTCCTACCTCCTCCTCCTCCACCTGTCCCTGGGCTCCAACACCGCCAGTTGCCGTCCAGAAGTGCTGTACGCACAGTCAACAGTCCCTCCTCTGTTATTGGGGTTCAGTAACGTCAGCTGTTCCCCTGCTGTGTGTGTGGCAATCCCTCCTACCTCCTCCTACCTCCTCCACCTGTCCCTGGGCTCCAACACCGCCAGTTGCCGTCCAGAAGTGCTGTACGCACAGTCAACAGTCCCTCCTCTGTTATTGGGGTTCAGTAACGTCAGCTGTTCCCCTGCTGTGTGTGTGGCAATCCCTCCAACCTCCTCCAACCTCATCCAAACTCCTCCTCCTCCACCTGTCCCTGGGCTCCAACACCGCTAGTTGCCGTCCAGAAGTGCTGTACGCACAGTCAACAGTCGCTCCTCTGTTATTGGGGTTCAGTAACGTCAGCTGTTCCCCTGCTGTGTGTGTGGCAATCCCTCCTACCTCCTCCAACCTCCTCCTACCTCCTCCTCCTCCACCTGTCCCTGGGCTCCAACACCGCCAGTTGCCGTCCAGAAGTGCTGTACGCACAGTCAACAGTCCCTCCTCTGTTATTGGGGTTCAGTAACGTCAGCTGTTCCCCTGCTGTGTGTGTGGCAATCCCTCCTACCTCCTCCTACCTCCTCCACCTGTCCCTGGGCTCCAACACCGCCAGTTGCCGTCCAGAAGTGCTGTACGCACAGTCAACAGTCCCTCCTCTGTTATTGGGGTTCAGTAACGTCAGCTGTTCCCCTGCTGTGTGTGTGGCAATCCCTCCTACCTCCTCCTACCTCCTCCTCCTCCACCTGTCCCTGGGCTCCAACACCGCCAGTTGCCGTCCAGAAGTGCTGTACGCACAGTCAACAGTCCCTCCTCTGTTATTGGGGTTCAGTAACGTCAGCTGTTCCCCTGCTGTGTGTGTGGCAATCCCTCCTACCTCCTCCAACCTCCTCCAACCTCCTCCTCCTCCACCTGTCCCTGGGCTCCAACACCGCTAGTTGCCGTCCAGAAGTGCTGTACGCACAGAGCCAAACACCTCGCCAATGTGTTAGTGGGGTTCAGCACCGCCAGCTGTTCCCCTGCTGTGTATACGGCAACGTGTACTGCGACCGCCACGCAGACACAACAAGTTAAATGTAAGGGAACCTGACCCCCCCCCCCCCCAGGCGTTTGTTACTGAAGGAGCCACCTTGTGCAGCAGTAATAATGCAAAGGGAAAAAGTGCCTCTTTTCGTGATGCTCCTTGCACATGCTGAACCTAACACTTATGAAATGTGTCCCCACACAGCGTTAAACCGTCCGGTAGGTGGAACTTTCCTTTGTCGTGTGACGCAGCACAGCCATCATTTTTACCCCCTTGGCGCCGTGCGCCCACTCCTCAGCGTTGTTTGAATCTGTCCCGGAGCCTGCGCTGTTAGGTTAGCCCTTGGCCATGCACACATGTTGCGCTGCCCGTCTTCTGACCTCATTTGGTGTCAGGCTGGCTGCGCCTGTGCGGGTGCGCTGGTCGAGATCCCGCCTCGCAGTGTCGTCTAATGTAATCCCACCGCGGGCCTGTGATCCGTGCCCGTGCGCAGTGCATATCCTCTCCTCTCACTCCCCTCCCTACGGCTTCTTCAGACTGTGCGATGTCAGCTGGTCCCTAATAGCATGCCACGGCCGTGACAACGCACAGTCTGAAAAAGCCGTAGGGAGGGGAGTGAGAGGACAGGATATGCACTGCGCACGGGCACGGATCACAGGCCCGCGGTGGGATTACATTAGACGACACTGCGAGGCGGGATCTCGGCCAGCGCACCCGCACAGGCGCAGCCAGCCTGACACCAAATGAGGTCAGAAGACGGGCAGCGCAACATGTGTGCATGGCCAAGGGCTAACCTAACAGCGCAGGCTCCGGGACAGATTCAAACAACGCTGAGGAGTGGGCGCACGGCGCCAAGGGGGTAAAAATGATGGCTGTGCTGCGTCACACGACAAAGGAAAGTTCCACCTACCGGACGGTTTAACGCTGTGAGGAGACACATTTCATAAATGTTTGGTTCCGCATGTACAAGGACCATAATTAAAAGAGCTAAGTTTACCTTTTCCAGCATTAGTGCTGTACACAATGGCTCTTTCAGCTACAAACGCCTGGGGGGGGGGGTGTTAAAGGTTTCCTTTCAACTTGCTCGAGTGCAGGCTTCGGCCTACACTCCGCTCCCCCTGCTCCTCCTGCTGACCCTGGGCTCTAACACCGCCAGTTTTTGCCCAGATGTGCTAGCTGCACAGAGAAAAACACCAGCCAATGTGTCAGTGGGGTTCAGCACCGCCAGCTGTTCCCCTGCTGTGTAGCCGGCAACGTGTCCTGCGACCGCCACGCAGACACAAGAACTGAAATTGAAGGGAACCTGTCCCCCCTCCCCCAGGTGTTTCTATGTTTTACAGCTACCTTGAACAGCAGTAATGCTGCATGTGTTCAAGGTGGCTCAGAAACTTATTCTCCTTGCCCATGTTGAAGTGAACACGTCTAAAATGTGTCCTCTGTGACCATTAAAACGTCCCTCAGGTGTGATTTGACTTTGTATTGACACACGCAACAAGCTCCTTGGTAGCGCTGCCCGTCTTCTGGCATCATTGTTTGGCTGGCTGCGCCTCTGCGGCCGCCCTGACCCACACAACGCCCCTCGGTGTCTTATTTATTGGGACTGCGAGGGTGTGATTGATGGGCAGGATCAGTGCATCAGTTCGCCTGTCCCTCCTCTCCTTCCGCCTTCTTCGGACTGTGCGGCTTCATGGCCGTGGCATGCGATAAGGGATCAGATGACGCCGCACAGTCTGAAGCGGGTGTAAGGACCCGAGTGTGAGAGGCCAACATATGTGCTGCGCCAGGCCCTGAATCCCAGCCCCGCAGTGTTTTAACAATGTTAAGACACTGCGGGGCTGGGATTCATGGGCATCGCGAACCGCACCGGCCGACATTACATGATGCCAGAAGATGGGCAGCGCTAACGGCGCTAGGCCAGGGGATAACACGACAGCGCAGACTCCTGTACAGCAAATAACAACGCTCAGGAGGCTGCACCCAGCACCAAGGTGGGATTCTTGACATCTGTGCTGCGTCTCATTACAAAGGGAACTCTCGCCTCCATTACACAGTTTGACTGTATAAAGGGCTAAATGTTATACGTGTTCCATTCAGCGTGTGCAAGGAGAAAAATTACAAGAGCAACCTTTGACTTGCGCAGCACTACTGCTGCATAAGCTGTGGCTCTTCTACTTTCTAACCCCTGAGGGGGGGTTAAAGGTGACTTTTGAAATCGGTTCAATTAGGCTTCGGCCTACACTCTGCTCCACCTGCAGAGCCCGGGCTCCAACAACGCTAGTTGCTGTCCGGAAGTGCTGGCTGCACAGAGCCAAACACCTCGCCAATGTGTCAGTGGGGTCCAGCACCGCCAGCTGTTCCCCTGCTGTGTAGCCGGCAACGTGTCCTGCAAAAGCCACGCAGACACAACACACCCAAAGCTGCCGCCTGTGCAGGCTTCGGCCTACACTCCCCTCCCCCTGCTCCTCCTCCTCCTGCTCCTCCTCCTGCTGTCCCTGGGCTCTAACACACCGCCAGTTTTTGCCCAGATGTGCTAGCTGCACAGAGAAAAACACCAGCCAATGTGTCAGTGGGGTCCAGCACCGCCAGCTGTTCCCCTGCTGTGCAGCCGGCAACGTGTCCTGCAAAAGCCACGCAGACACAAGAACTGAAATTGAAGGGAACCTGTCCCCCCTCCCCCAGGCGTTTTTACGTTATCCAGCCACCTTGTACAGCGGTAATGCTGCATGTGTGCAAGGTGGCTCATAAACGTATTCTCCTCGCACATGTGGAACTGAAAACACGTCTGAAATGTGTCCTCTGTGTGACCATTTAACCGTCCCGGGGGTGTGACTTTCCTTTGTAATGACACGCTGCAACCCCCTTGGTAGCGCTGCCCGTCTTCTGGCATCATTGTTTGGCTGGCTGCGCCTCTGCGGCCGCCCTGACCCACACAACGCCCCTCGGTGTCTTATTTATTGGGACTGCGAGGGTGTGATTGATGGGCAGGATCAGTGCATCAGTTCGCCTGTCCCTCCTCTCCTTCCGCCTTCTTCGGACTGTGCGGCTTCATGGCCGTGGCATGCGATAAGGGATCAGATGACGCCGCACAGTCTGAAGCGGGTGTAAGGACCCGCGTGTGAGAGGCGAACATATGTGCTGCGCCAGGCCCTGAATCCCAGCCCCGCAGTGTTTTAACAATGTTAAGACACTGCGGGGCTGGGATTCATGGTCATCGCGAACCGCAACGGCCGACATTAAATGATGTCAGAAGATGGGCAGCGCTAACGGCGCTAGGCCAGGGGATAACACGACAGCGCAGACTCCTGTACAGCAAATAACAACGCTCAGGAGGCTGCACCCAGCACCAAGGTGGGATTCTTGACATCTGTGCTGCGTCTCATTACAAAGGGAACTCTCGCCTCCATTACACAGTTTGACTGTATAAAGGGCTAAATGTTATACGTGTTCCATTCAGCGTGTGCAAGGAGAAAAATTACAAGAGCAACCTTTGACTTGCGCAGCACTACTGCTGCATAAGCTGTGGCTCTTCTACTTTCTAACCCCTGAGGGGGGGTTAAAGGTGACTTTTGAAATCGGTTCAATTAGGCTTCGGCCTACACTCTGCTCCACCTGCAGAGCCCGGGCTCCAACAACGCTAGTTGCTGTCCGGAAGTGCTGGCTGCACAGAGCCAAACACCTCGCCAATGTGTCAGTGGGGTCCAGCACCGCCAGCTGTTCCCCTGCTGTGTAGCCGGCAACGTGTCCTGCAAAAGCCACGCAGACACAACACACCCAAAGCTGCCGCCTGTGCAGGCTTCGGCCTACACTCCCCTCCCCCTGCTCCTCCTCCTCCTGCTCCTCCTCCTGCTGTCCCTGGGCTCTAACACACCGCCAGTTTTTGCCCAGATGTGCTAGCTGCACAGAGAAAAACACCAGCCAATGTGTCAGTGGGGTCCAGCACCGCCAGCTGTTCCCCTGCTGTGCAGCCGGCAACGTGTCCTGCAAAAGCCACGCAGACACAAGAACTGAAATTGAAGGGAACCTGTCCCCCCTCCCCCAGGCGTTTTTACGTTATCCAGCCACCTTGTACAGCGGTAATGCTGCATGTGTGCAAGGTGGCTCATAAACGTATTCTCCTCGCACATGTGGAACTGAAAACACGTCTGAAATGTGTCCTCTGTGTGACCATTTAACCGTCCCGGGGGTGTGACTTTCCTTTGTAATGACACGCTGCAACCCCCTTGGTAGCGCTGCCCGTCTTCTGGCATCATTGTTTGGCTGGCTGCGCCTCTGCGGCCGCCCTGACCCACACAACGCCCCTCGGTGTCTTATTTATTGGGACTGCGAGGGTGTGATTGATGGGCAGGATCAGTGCATCAGTTCGCCTGTCCCTCCTCTCCTTCCGCCTTCTTCGGACTGTGCGGCTTCATGGCCGTGGCATGCGATAAGGGATCAGATGACGCCGCACAGTCTGAAGCGGGTGTAAGGACCCGCGTGTGAGAGGCGAACATATGTGCTGCGCCAGGCCCTGAATCCCAGCCCCGCAGTGTTTTAACAATGTTAAGACACTGCGGGGCTGGGATTCATGGTCATCGCGAACCGCAACGGCCGACATTAAATGATGTCAGAAGATGGGCAGCGCTAACGGCGCTAGGCCAGGGGATAACACGACAGCGCAGACTCCTGTACAGCAAATAACAACGCTCAGGAGGCTGCACCCAGCACCAAGGTGGGATTCTTGACATCTGTGCTGCGTCTCATTACAAAGGGAACTCTCGCCTCCATTACACAGTTTGACTGTATAAAGGGCTAAATGTTATACGTGTTCCATTCAGCGTGTGCAAGGAGAAAAATTACAAGAGCAACCTTTGACTTGCGCAGCACTACTGCTGCATAAGCTGTGGCTCTTCTACTTTCTAACCCCTGAGGGGGGGTTAAAGGTGACTTTTGAAATCGGTTCAATTAGGCTTCGGCCTACACTCTGCTCCACCTGCAGAGCCCGGGCTCCAACAACGCTAGTTGCTGTCCGGAAGTGCTGGCTGCACAGAGCCAAACACCTCGCCAATGTGTCAGTGGGGTCCAGCACCGCCAGCTGTTCCCCTGCTGTGTAGCCGGCAACGTGTCCTGCAAAAGCCACGCAGACACAACACACCCAAAGCTGCCGCCTGTGCAGGCTTCGGCCTACACTCCCCTCCCCCTGCTCCTCCTCCTCCTGCTCCTCCTCCTGCTGTCCCTGGGCTCTAACACACCGCCAGTTTTTGCCCAGATGTGCTAGCTGCACAGAGAAAAACACCAGCCAATGTGTCAGTGGGGTCCAGCACCGCCAGCTGTTCCCCTGCTGTGCAGCCGGCAACGTGTCCTGCAAAAGCCACGCAGACACAAGAACTGAAATTGAAGGGAACCTGTCCCCCCTCCCCCAGGCGTTTTTACGTTATCCAGCCACCTTGTACAGCGGTAATGCTGCATGTGTGCAAGGTGGCTCATAAACGTATTCTCCTCGCACATGTGGAACTGAAAACACGTCTGAAATGTGTCCTCTGTGTGACCATTTAACCGTCCCGGGGGTGTGACTTTCCTTTGTAATGACACGCTGCAACCCCCTTGGTAGCGCTGCCCGTCTTCTGGCATCATTGTTTGGCTGGCTGCGCCTCTGCGGCCGCCCTGACCCACACAACGCCCCTCGGTGTCTTATTTATTGGGACTGCGAGGGTGTGATTGATGGGCAGGATCAGTGCATCAGTTCGCCTGTCCCTCCTCTCCTTCCGCCTTCTTCGGACTGTGCGGCTTCATGGCCGTGGCATGCGATAAGGGATCAGATGACGCCGCACAGTCTGAAGCGGGTGTAAGGACCCGCGTGTGAGAGGCGAACATATGTGCTGCGCCAGGCCCTGAATCCCAGCCCCGCAGTGTTTTAACAATGTTAAGACACTGCGGGGCTGGGATTCATGGTCATCGCGAACCGCAACGGCCGACATTAAATGATGTCAGAAGATGGGCAGCGCTAACGGCGCTAGGCCAGGGGATAACACGACAGCGCAGACTCCTGTACAGCAAATAACAACGCTCAGGAGGCTGCACCCAGCACCAAGGTGGGATTCTTGACATCTGTGCTGCGTCTCATTACAAAGGGAACTCTCGCCTCCATTACACAGTTTGACTGTATAAAGGGCTAAATGTTATACGTGTTCCATTCAGCGTGTGCAAGGAGAAAAATTACAAGAGCAACCTTTGACTTGCGCAGCACTACTGCTGCATAAGCTGTGGCTCTTCTACTTTCTAACCCCTGAGGGGGGGTTAAAGGTGACTTTTGAAATCGGTTCAATTAGGCTTCGGCCTACACTCTGCTCCACCTGCAGAGCCCGGGCTCCAACAACGCTAGTTGCTGTCCGGAAGTGCTGGCTGCACAGAGCCAAACACCTCGCCAATGTGTCAGTGGGGTCCAGCACCGCCAGCTGTTCCCCTGCTGTGTAGCCGGCAACGTGTCCTGCAAAAGCCACGCAGACACAACACACCCAAAGCTGCCGCCTGTGCAGGCTTCGGCCTACACTCCCCTCCCCCTGCTCCTCCTCCTCCTGCTCCTCCTCCTGCTGTCCCTGGGCTCTAACACACCGCCAGTTTTTGCCCAGATGTGCTAGCTGCACAGAGAAAAACACCAGCCAATGTGTCAGTGGGGTCCAGCACCGCCAGCTGTTCCCCTGCTGTGCAGCCGGCAACGTGTCCTGCAAAAGCCACGCAGACACAAGAACTGAAATTGAAGGGAACCTGTCCCCCCTCCCCCAGGCGTTTTTACGTTATCCAGCCACCTTGTACAGCGGTAATGCTGCATGTGTGCAAGGTGGCTCATAAACGTATTCTCCTCGCACATGTGGAACTGAAAACACGTCTGAAATGTGTCCTCTGTGTGACCATTTAACCGTCCCGGGGGTGTGACTTTCCTTTGTAATGACACGCTGCAACCCCCTTGGTAGCGCTGCCCGTCTTCTGGCATCATTGTTTGGCTGGCTGCGCCTCTGCGGCCGCCCTGACCCACACAACGCCCCTCGGTGTCTTATTTATTGGGACTGCGAGGGTGTGATTGATGGGCAGGATCAGTGCATCAGTTCGCCTGTCCCTCCTCTCCTTCCGCCTTCTTCGGACTGTGCGGCTTCATGGCCGTGGCATGCGATAAGGGATCAGATGACGCCGCACAGTCTGAAGCGGGTGTAAGGACCCGCGTGTGAGAGGCGAACATATGTGCTGCGCCAGGCCCTGAATCCCAGCCCCGCAGTGTTTTAACAATGTTAAGACACTGCGGGGCTGGGATTCATGGTCATCGCGAACCGCAACGGCCGACATTAAATGATGTCAGAAGATGGGCAGCGCTAACGGCGCTAGGCCAGGGGATAACACGACAGCGCAGACTCCTGTACAGCAAATAACAACGCTCAGGAGGCTGCACCCAGCACCAAGGTGGGATTCTTGACATCTGTGCTGCGTCTCATTACAAAGGGAACTCTCGCCTCCATTACACAGTTTGACTGTATAAAGGGCTAAATGTTATACGTGTTCCATTCAGCGTGTGCAAGGAGAAAAATTACAAGAGCAACCTTTGACTTGCGCAGCACTACTGCTGCATAAGCTGTGGCTCTTCTACTTTCTAACCCCTGAGGGGGGGTTAAAGGTGACTTTTGAAATCGGTTCAATTAGGCTTCGGCCTACACTCTGCTCCACCTGCAGAGCCCGGGCTCCAACAACGCTAGTTGCTGTCCGGAAGTGCTGGCTGCACAGAGCCAAACACCTCGCCAATGTGTCAGTGGGGTCCAGCACCGCCAGCTGTTCCCCTGCTGTGTAGCCGGCAACGTGTCCTGCAAAAGCCACGCAGACACAACACACCCAAAGCTGCCGCCTGTGCAGGCTTCGGCCTACACTCCCCTCCCCCTGCTCCTCCTCCTCCTGCTCCTCCTCCTGCTGTCCCTGGGCTCTAACACACCGCCAGTTTTTGCCCAGATGTGCTAGCTGCACAGAGAAAAACACCAGCCAATGTGTCAGTGGGGTCCAGCACCGCCAGCTGTTCCCCTGCTGTGCAGCCGGCAACGTGTCCTGCAAAAGCCACGCAGACACAAGAACTGAAATTGAAGGGAACCTGTCCCCCCTCCCCCAGGCGTTTTTACGTTATCCAGCCACCTTGTACAGCGGTAATGCTGCATGTGTGCAAGGTGGCTCATAAACGTATTCTCCTCGCACATGTGGAACTGAAAACACGTCTGAAATGTGTCCTCTGTGTGACCATTTAACCGTCCCGGGGGTGTGACTTTCCTTTGTAATGACACGCTGCAACCCCCTTGGTAGCGCTGCCCGTCTTCTGGCATCATTGTTTGGCTGGCTGCGCCTCTGCGGCCGCCCTGACCCACACAACGCCCCTCGGTGTCTTATTTATTGGGACTGCGAGGGTGTGATTGATGGGCAGGATCAGTGCATCAGTTCGCCTGTCCCTCCTCTCCTTCCGCCTTCTTCGGACTGTGCGGCTTCATGGCCGTGGCATGCGATAAGGGATCAGATGACGCCGCACAGTCTGAAGCGGGTGTAAGGACCCGCGTGTGAGAGGCGAACATATGTGCTGCGCCAGGCCCTGAATCCCAGCCCCGCAGTGTTTTAACAATGTTAAGACACTGCGGGGCTGGGATTCATGGTCATCGCGAACCGCAACGGCCGACATTAAATGATGTCAGAAGATGGGCAGCGCTAACGGCGCTAGGCCAGGGGATAACACGACAGCGCAGACTCCTGTACAGCAAATAACAACGCTCAGGAGGCTGCACCCAGCACCAAGGTGGGATTCTTGACATCTGTGCTGCGTCTCATTACAAAGGGAACTCTCGCCTCCATTACACAGTTTGACTGTATAAAGGGCTAAATGTTATACGTGTTCCATTCAGCGTGTGCAAGGAGAAAAATTACAAGAGCAACCTTTGACTTGCGCAGCACTACTGCTGCATAAGCTGTGGCTCTTCTACTTTCTAACCCCTGAGGGGGGGTTAAAGGTTACCTTTGAAATTGGTTCAAGTAGGCTTCGGCCTACACTCTGCTCCCCCTGCAGAGCCCGGGCTACAACACCGCTCGTTGCTGTCCGGAAGTGCTGGCTGCACAGAGCCAAACACCTCGCCAATGTGTCAGTGGGGTCCAGCACCGCCAGCTGTTCCCCTGCTGTGTAGCCGGCAACGTGTCCTGCGACCGCCACGCAGACACAACACACCCAAAGCTGCCGCCAGTGCAGGCTTCGGCCTACACTCCCCTCCCCCTGCTCCTGCTCCTCCTCCTTCTCCTGCTGTCCCTGGGCTCTAACACACCGCCAGTTGGGGCCCAGATGTGCTAGCTGCACAGAGAAAAACACCAGCCAATGTGTCAGTGGGGTTCAGCACCGCCAGCTGTTCCCCTGCTGTGCAGCCGGCATCGTGTCCTGCAAAAGCCACGCAGACACTTGCTCTTGTACCTTCTGCTCCCCATCCTGGTTCCAGTACCGTCAGCTGGTTCCGGGCAGAGCCTTTGGCTTAGGTGCCTCCCTTTGGTATCCGAGTTCCACCAACGTCAGGTGGTCCTTGGTAGTGCTTTCAGGCACGGGTACCTCCTGCTTAGTAACCGGGTTCCAGTAACGTCAGCTGGTCCTCGGTAGTTCCATTGGCTCTTGGACCTTCGGCTACCCATCCGGGTTCCAGCACCGTCAGCTGGTTCTCGGCAGTGTCTTTTGCTCTTGTACCTTCTGCTCCCCATCCTGGTTCCAGTACCGTCAGCTGGTTCCGGGCAGAGCCTTTGGCTTAGGTGCCTCCCTCTGGGTATCTGAGTTCCACCAACGTCAGGTGGTCCTTGGTAGTGCTTTCAGCACGGGTACCTCCTGCTTAGTAACCGGGTTCCAGTAACGTCAGCTGGTCCTCGGTCGTTCCATTGGCTCTTGGACCTTCGGGTAGCCATCTGAGCTCCAGTTCCATCAGCTGGTTCTCGGCATTCTCTCAGCCTTCTTGTACCTTCTGCTGCATTTCCAAGTTCAAGAGACTAA
This sequence comes from Ranitomeya variabilis, assembly GCF_051348905.1. Lineage (NCBI taxonomy): Eukaryota > Metazoa > Chordata > Amphibia > Anura > Dendrobatidae > Ranitomeya > Ranitomeya variabilis. Next base: position 657,842,679 of record NC_135232.1, on the reverse strand, counting down.
ACACGATGACCCGGAAGACCACCCCTAAGATGACGACGACACCAGAGACGACAACCACCGTGATGACGACGACCCTGGAGACGATGACCCTGAAGACCACCCCGATGACGACGACCCCGGAGACGACCCCGATGACGACGACCCCGGAGACGACGACCCTGGAGACGACGACGACCTGGAAGACCGAGAAGCAGAAGAACAAGAGGCTGCAGAACAAAGAGCAGAAGGACATTAAGCATAACACAAAATATCAGAGCAAAAAATATTATGTAAATTATAAGCAGAAGAAGACTAAGCAGTGTATGGGGGTGAGTCCGTTCCTCCTCGTGGTGCCCCTGGATAAAGCCTGATGCTGCAGGCCAAACTGAACGCGGACAAATGTAACTGTTTTGTGACAGGCAGAACGGAAGGTGTAATCTTCAAACTTTTATAGATAACAACTACGGGAATGCCTGTCACAAATAAGAATATGATGAAGAAGTAGAATATGATGAAGATAATAGTAAAATAAAAAGAATATGAACAATGTAACCCAAAAAATAATAGGTAGAAGATGAAGAAGAAGATGAAGAAGGTGAAGAAGTTGATGTCAAAGAAGCTGATGATGAGGATAATGAAGAAGAAAGCGTGGGAGAAGTAAAAAAGAAGGTGAAGGGCGTGGAAGTAGTGAAACATCAATATCTGACATAAAAAAAAAAAATAACATAGTCAAATTCTTTCTAACGCCGAACGTCATAAAAAAAAAAAAAAAATCCTGCTATTCTATTAGATTGGGCTAAACCTCTGTGCCTTTAATGTCTCCGCCACGTCCCCCAATACATCCTACATTATTCTTAGTTGTTTTCCTTCATGTAGAATGAACCTACAAGTGTATAAAGGGTTTATTTTAATTCCGATATTTTCGTCCCATTGACTTGCATTGGGATCGGGTATCGGTATCGGATTGGATTCCGATACTGTGACGGTATCGGCCGATACTTTCCGATTCCGATACTTTCCGATATCGGAAAGTATCGCTCAACACTAATTAGAAGGAAATATGTTTTCCTTAATTTCAGATATTGAAAAATGAGGTGCGTCTGAACAGTCTGAAAGGTATGGTAGGTCTACCCCTATAACCCCTATAACCCTGCCGGTGATAATAATAAGATGACTAATGAAAATGTTATCTCTACAGGGTGGGATGTAGGAGGCTATCATGAGGCTTAGGCTGCCGTCACACTAGCAGTATTTGGTCAGTATTTTACCTCAGTATTTGTAAGCCAAAACCAGGAGTGGAACAAACAGAGGAAAAGTATAATAGAAACATATGCACCACTGCTGCATTTATCACCCACACCTGGTTTTGCCTTACAAATACTGATGTAAAATACTGACCAAATACTGATAGTGTGACGGCAGCCTTAGTGGTCAGTGTGAAAAAAGCTAAATTTTAGAACATAACTTGTGACATGATAAATAAAAAAAAAATCAAAACCTTTTTAAGGATTGCTGTTGCTGAGCTTGTCGCAATGAAATGAATGCACGACAATGAGACCATTCAAATTATGAAACAATTAACATTTCTGAGAAGATCAAATCATTTTATGCAAGAATTAGTGTCAAGCAGCATGAATATCAAACATTCATTATGGCTATGGTGTAAAAATTAACCAACCTTTAGCACATGATAATAAAGTGAACGGTGTGCAAGACTAGTGTACAGATGTGACTGACCAGTGCTGCAAATGCCCTGAAACTGGAACCCAGCGGGGCACTGTGCAATTATAATGTATTTTCTGCTTTCACCGCTGACATGAACTGGAATTATAATCTCTACACTGCTCTGGCTTTTCTTACATAAACAATTCTGACCAGACACAGCCTCAGTACAGCCACTGAGCTCAGTGATTGGCTACAGCGTTGATGTGCGCTGTCGACTTGACGTCACCACTGCAGCCAAAACACCAAGACCTGAGCAGCCGCAGAGAGTCAGCCCTAGACTCCGGGAGGGTGAGTACCCTATCTGCTCGTTATTTTAGGCATTTTAGAGCACGTTCCTAAAAGTGGAAAACCCAATTAAGCGGAATGGAGCAGGGTGAGGGTGCGATAACTGAAGATGTATCTTGGCACCAAAGAAGGACGGTAGATTAATCCTTAGTTGCGGTAGTTGAGCAAAGTACTTGCAGTGCGCAGGTGCCGAAAAAGGTCAAAAAGTCCCAGCACCTGTGCGCTCCAGTACTTTGCTCTGCCCTCAACAGGGCAGAGAAGCACGCCTGCGCAGGAGTGCGATGACGGGGAGCCTGTATGGATGATGCAGGGTCACGTCATCCACAAGAAGCAAGCCGGAGGGCGGTGATCATAAGAAGATGGGAAGCGCCGGACCAAGACCAGCGACGCCCAACAGACTGGACCGCCCCACAGGTGAGAATAATAAAATGTATTTTTTAGTTCTTCCAGGTCGGGTTGGGGGCTTATATACAGCATTAAGGAATGCTGTATATAAGCTCTGAAAGGTAATGGCTGTATCTTATATCGACCAAAACCGCTGACAGGTTCCCTTTAAACTAGTCTGATAATCATCAGTAAGTAAAGGGACTGTTCACCACTGGACAATACCTTCTAATAGTTCTAGCTCACAGAGCAAAATACCTATCTCCAGGACCGGCACTGCTCCTCCAATCTCCAGGACCGGCACTGCTCCTCCAATCTCCCTGATGTCTCTCCCAGCAAATGTGGGAAACCAAACTGATGTAATCAGAGCATATTTCAACACTCCAGCCCCAAAATTGTTAATTCCAGAAATAATGGCCCTATGACAGCCACAATAATGTCAATGACCCTTCAGATGGTGCATTGCCCCACTAATAAGCTTATAAACCATTAATAACAAAAAGTGTGATAATTTCCTGGTATATGCTATAGATTTAAATGGCTACCTCTGAGGATGCATTCCTAATAAAGTTGAGCAAAATTTTCAAAATTTGGTTCCGATTACGATCGGCGGCAAATATTGTTTTTGCAATATTCGCCAAACACAGCCGAACGTCATTGGAGTCAATGGAAGTAGAAATTAACGAATATGTTCGGAGCCGATCAAACAACATAAATTCGGCACGACTAGGGTAACAATATGGCACGAATATGGCAAATTCAGATTCAGCAACCAATTCTGAACATATTAGCTCAACTCTAATTCCTAACACCCATTGCAACAAGTAAGCAGGTGATAATTTAGTTCCTATGCCTAATTACTATTATGAGAAAAAAAAGACTGGGCCAAACCTGATGCAATGTCCCCACGACAGCCAGCTATTCTCTCATATATATGGCCAAAGCCAATGAGCTCAACTGGCTGCAGAGCTGTGAATGTTACGTAAGCGCTGCAGCCAAACAAAAACCAGGGCAGCGTCAGAAAGCTGGCGGTTTACACGGAGGGGTAAGTAATACTCAGCTTGTTTATGGTTACTGCAGCCGATGAAAGAAAATTTTCTGAAAGGGCAGGACCCTTTTAAAACTACAATACACAACAATAGCTCTCACTAGATACCCAAATCAATTTACAGTATATGCAAAATTAGAAAATGTGAGATTGCTTTCTACATGAAGATTACCTGATGTTTCAGGAACACTGACAATACTCCCATAGCACTCCATCTCAAGGAGCGCATATTAATGCCCCTTTCTATGTCCCATTAGTGGTCGACTCATCCGCAAACACTTCCTCTTAACTTTTCTACCATTCTTATTTCTTTCCATGCTCTGGTAAACATTAATTCCTCACTAAAATATGCATGATTTGAACCCTAAACAGCTTTTCAGAGAAAAAAAAAATATTTATAAGGATATTATGGAAAACAGAAGTGGACACAATCTGCTTTTGTACTGATTGTGTTGGGAGGAGTGGGATGTGCAGGAGTGAGTATGATGGTGATTATCTACTTTATAGGGGTAGCAGCATCGTAGCCACAATGGCCTCAATCATTAGGATTGTATAAAGCCAATACTCATACAAACCAGTCTCGGATCTACAGGGCCAAACTGAGACTATAAATAATCCCTGGCACACATACCCCACCAGCCCACAAACCATATCGCCAACATCTCAAAAACTATTGACACTGTGCCATCAGCACAGAAATAGTCTGCCCATTGGGGAATTTATTTCACATTGATACACTGTATCACACATTCTATGTCCCACTGCTGGAAGGAAAGAATCAGGATCCAGTAGCAACTTCCAAAAGAGGAAGACATCTTGCTCAAGTGGTTTTTTTTTTTACATTTTGGGGGTTTTATGTGAAATGATGTATTTTTTTTCTTTTGTGTTGTTCCAATACACACAAAGGAAATTAAACATGCATAACAAAACGTGTAATTGCAATAATTTTCTGAGAGAAATTGTTATGACCGTCTAAGTACACTCACAGGTGTAATGTACAAACTTACTTGAACTCAACCGGTCCCTGTTTAGACTGGGAAAGTTCATAATCTGACCCTAATATACGCAATGGCACCCCCACTCAATGTGGACTTACCCAGAATGTCCTTAACTGCACCATCTCTACAAACAATAACTATAAAATGAAACACACAAAATTCTGGGCAACAGGCACAGGCCTAAGAACATGTACATACTGACACACAGGAAAGACGGGAAAAATAAGAAGCACCACACAACAAACGGAATACATGGAAAACATCACAAATCCCAAATGTAAAAGAAAGGAAATGTTACTGGAGAGGAAGACACACAAACAAACCGTAGAGATTTATCAAGGATAATAATCCCTAGCAGAGGAGCTGGAACTCCAAACACTATCCCTTTTGAAATATAGCCAGCAACCATTGTACGTGTTAGGAGAATATACACTGCTCAAAAAATAAAGGGAACACTTAAACAACAGAATATAACTCCAAGTAAATCAAACTTCGGTGAAATCAAACTGTCCACTTAGGAAGCAACACTGTTTGACAATCAATTTCACATGCTGCTGTGCAAATGGAATAGACCTCATGTGGCTGGAGTGTGTCTGCAGTTCCTGCAAGATAAAGACATTGAAGCTATGGACTGGCCCGCCCGTTCCCCAGACCTGAATCCGATTGAATACATCTGGGACATCATGTCTCGCACCATCCACCAACGTCACGTTGCACCACAGACTGTCCAGGAGTTGGCGGATGCTTCAGTCCAGGTCTGGGAGGAGATCCCTCAGGAGACCATCCGCCGCCTCATCAGGAGCATGCCCAGGCGTTGTAGGGAGGTCATACAGGCACGTGGAGGCCACACACACTACTGAGCATCATTTCCTTGTCTTGAGGCATTTCCACTGAAGTTGGATCAGCCTGTAATTTAATTTTCCACTTTGATTTTGAGTATCATTCCAAATCTAGACCCCCATGGGATATTATAGTAATTTTGATTTACATTAATCATTTTTGTTTTATTGCTCTCAACACATTCCACTATGTAATGAATATAGATTAGAGAGCGCGTGGCTCAAATTATCTGTATATCGAAAAGGTAATTTCACACCTCAAAGCTAGAAACTAGTGTGCTAATTATTACTAATTGACAAGTGCAATACTTGTGGGTCAGTATACTTTGGAACATTTACAATGGGGAAAAGAAGTATTTAGTCAGCCACCAATTGTGCAAGTTCTCCCACTTAAAAAGTTGAGAAAGACCTGTAATTGATATCATAGGTAGACCACAACTATGAGAGTCAAAATTGAGAAAACAAATCCAGAAAATGAGCCTTGTCTGATTTGGCAAGATTTATTTTGCAAATTATGGTGGAAAATAAGTATTTGGTCATTAACAAAAGCTCATCTCAATATTTTGTTATATGTCCTTTGTTGGCAATGACAGAGGTCAAACGTTTTCTGTATGTCTTTACAAGGTTGGCACACACTGTTGATGGTATGTTGGCCCATTCCTCCATCTTGATTTTGAGTATCATTCCAAATCCAGATCTCCATGGGATATTCATTTTGATTTACATTGATCATGTTTTTTTTACTGTTCTCAACACATTCCACTATGTAATGAATAAAGATTTGCAACTTAAATATTTAATTCAGAAAAATCTAGGATATCGTATTTTAGTGTTCCCTTTATTTTTTTGAGCAGTGTATATTTTTCCTATGTGGTTTTCTTTTGTCCATAGATATGCACTTTATTTCTTGCTGTTGCTAGCTTATTTATTGATCTGAATTGTCTATAAATTGCACATTTTTCTGTGGTCATTTAAATCATGTACGAGTACTTACTGTATACTCCTGCAATGTGCCTGAGCCTTCATGTAGTTGTTAATCTCTTAGTGACAGAGCCAATTTGGTACTTAATGGCCGAGCCAATTTCTAGAATTCTGACTACTGTCACTTTATGAGGTTATAAATCTGGAACGCTTTAACAGATCCCGCTGATTCTGAGACTGTTTTTACTTGACATATTGTACTTCATGTTAGTGGTAACATTTCTTCGATATTACTTGTGATTATTTATGAAAAAAACGGAAATATGGCGAAAATTTTTAAAATTTTGCAATTTTCAAACTTTGTATTTTTATGCTTTTAAATCAGAGAGATATGTCACAAAAAATAGTTAATAAATAACATTTCCCATGTGTCTACTTTACATCAGCACAATTTTGGAAACAACATTTTTTTTTGTTAGGGAGTTATAAGGGTTAAAACTTGACCAGCAATTTCTCATTTTTACAAAACCATTTTTTTTAGGGACCACATCTCATTTGAAGTCATTTTGAGGGGTCTATATGATAGAAAATAACCAAATGTGACACCATTCTAAAAACTGCACCCCTCAAGGTGCTCAAAACCACATTCAAGAAGTTTATTAACCCTTTACGTGCTTCACAGGAACTGAAACAATGTGGAAGTAAAAAATGAACATTTAACTTTTTTTTTGCAAACATTTTACTTCAGAACCATTTTTTTTTTTTATTTTCACAAGTGTAAAAACAGAAATTTAACCATAAATTTTGTGTGCAATTTCTCCTGAGTACGCCGATACCCCATATGTGGGGGTAAACCACTGTTTGGCCGCACCGCAGAGCTTGGAAGAGAAGGAGCGCCGTTTGACTTTTTCAATGCAGAATTGGCTGGAATTGAGATCGGATGCCATGTCACATTTAGAGAGCCCCTGATGTGCCTAAACAGTGGAAACGCTCCACAAGTGACACCATTTTAAAAACTAGACCCCTTAAGGAACTTTCTAGATGTGTGGTGAGCACTTTGAGCCCCCAAGTGCTTCACAGAAGTTTATAACGTAGAGCCATGAAAATAAAAAATCGCATTTGTTTACACAAAAATGATCTTTTCGCCCACAAATTCTTATTTTCACAAGGGTAACAGGATAAATTAGACCACAAAAGTTGTTGTGCAATTTCTCCTGAGTACGTCGATACCCCATATGTGGGGGTAAACCACTGTTTGGGCGCACCGCAGAGCTTGGAAGAGAAGGAGTGCCGTTTTACTGTTTCAATGTCTTCAATTGACTGGAATTGAGATCGGACGCCATATCTCGTTTGGAGAGCCCCTGATGTGCCTAAACAGTGGAAACCCCCACAAGTGATACCATTTTGGAAACTAGACCCCTTAAGGAACTTATCTAGATGTGTGGTGAGCACTTTAAACCCCCAGGTGCTTCACGGAAGCTTATAACGTAGAGCAGTGAAAATAAAAAAAATCGCATTTTTTCTACAAAAATATTTTTGCCCCAATATTTTTATTTTCACAAGGGTAACAGGAGAAATTAGACCACAAAAGTTGTTGTGCAATTTCTCCTGAGTACGTCGATACCCCATATGTCGGGGTAAACCACTGTTTAGGTGCACAGCAGAGCTTGGAAGAGAAGGAGTGCCGTTTGACTTTTTCAATGCAAAATTGGCTGGAATTGAGATCGGATGCCATGTCGCATTTGGAGAGCCCCTGATGCGCCTAAACAGTGGAAACCCCCCACAAGTGACACCATTTTGGAAACTAGACCCCTTAGAAAACTTATCTAGATGTGTGGTGAGCACTTTAAACCCCCAGGTGCTTCACGGAAGTTTATAACGTAGAGCCGTGAAAATAAAAAATCGCAATTTTCTACGAAAATTATATTTTTGCCCCCAAATTTTTATTTTGACAAGGGTAACAGGAGAAATTAGACCACAAAAGTTGTTGTGCAATTTCTCCTCAGTACGTCGATACCCCATATGTGGGGGTAAACCACTGTTTGGGCGCACCGCAGAGATTGGAAGAGAAGGAGTGCCGTTTTACTTTTTCAATGTAGAATTGGCTGGAATTGAGATCGGACACCATGTCGCGTTTGAAAAGCCCCTGATGTGCCTAAACAGTAGAAACCTCCCACAAGTGACACCATTTTGGAAACTAGACCCCTTAAGGAACTTATCTAGATGTGTGGTGAGCACTTTAAACCCCCAAGTGCTTCACATAAATTTATAAAGTAGAGCCGTGAAAATAAAAAATCCTTTTTTTTCCTCAAAAATTATTTTTTAGCCTGCAATTTTTTATTTTCTCAAGGGTAACAGGAGGCATTGGACCCCAAAATCTGTTGACCAGTTTGTCCTCAGTATGTGGGGGGGATGGGGGGGCACTGTTTGGGGGGCTCGGAAGGGAAGGAGCGCCGCTTGGAATGCAGACTTTGATGGGATGGTCTGCGGGCGTCATGTTGCATTTGTAGAGCTCCTGATGTACCTAATCAGTAGAAACCCCCCACAAGTGACCCAATTTTGAAAACTAGACCCCCCCAAAGAGCTTATCTAGATGTGTGGTGAGCACTATGAACCCCCAACTGCTTCACAGAAGTTTATAATGTAGAGCCATGAAAATAAAAAAAATCATATTTTTTCCACAAAAACGATCTTTTCACCCCCAAATCTTTCACAAGGGTAACAGGAGAAATTGGACCGCAAAATTTATTGTGCAATTTATGCTGAGTAGGCTGATACCCCATATGTGGGGGTAAACCACTGTTTGGGCACACGGCAGAGCTCAGAAGGGAAGGAGCGCCGTTTTGGAATGCAGACTTTGATAGAATGGTCTGCGGGCGTTATGTTACGTTTGCAGAGCCCCTGATGTGCCTAAACAGTAGAAACCCCCCACAAGTGACCCCATTTTGGAAACTAGACCCCCCAAGGAACTTATCTAGATGTGTGGTGAGAACTTTGAATGCCCAAGTGCTTCACAGAAGTTTATAATGCAGAGTCGTGAAAATAAAAAATATTTTTTTTTCCACAAAAAAATTTTTTGCCCCCAAGTTTTCATTTTCATAAAGGTAACAAGAGAAATTGGACCCCAAAAGTTGTTGTCCAATTTATCCCGAGTACACTGATGCCCCATATGTGGGGGTAAACCACTGTTTGGGCGCACGGCAGAGCTCAGAAGGGAGGGAGCACCATTTGACTTTTTGAGCGCAAAATTGGCTGTCGTGTTTGGAGACCCCCTGATGTACCTAAACAGTGGAAACCCCCCAATTCTAACTCCAACCCTAACCCCAACACAGCCCTAACCCTAATCCCAACCCGATCCATAATCCTAATCACAACCCTAACGATAATCACAACCCTAACCCCAAAACAACCCTAATCTCAACCCTAACCATAACCCTAAACAAAACCCTAAATCCAACACACCCCTAATCCTAATCTCAACCCTAACATCAAACCTAACCCTAATCCCAATACACCCCTAACCCTAATCCCAACCCTAACCCTAATTCCAAACCTAACCCTAATCCCAAACGTAACCCTAATGCCAACCCTAATCCAAACCCTAACCCTAATCCCAACCCTAACCCTCGCTTTAGCCACAACCCTAGCCCTAACTTTAGCCCCAACCCTAGCCCTAACTTTAGCCCCAACCCTAGCTCTAACCCTAACTTTAGCCCCAACCCTAAATTTAGCCCCAACCCTAACCCTAACTTTAGCCCCAACCCTAACCCTAGCCCAATCCTAGCCCTACCTTTAGCCCCAACCCTAACTTTAGCCCCAACCCTAGCCCTAACTTTAGCCCCAACCCTAGCTCTAACCCTAACTTTAGCCCCAACCCTAAATTTAGCCCCAACCCTAACCCTAACTTTAGCCCCAACCCTAACCCTAGCCCAATCCTAGCCCTACCTTTAGCCCCAACCCTAAATTTAGCCCCAACCCTAGCCCTAAACTTAGCCCCAACCCTAACCCTAAATTTAGCCCCAACTCTTCTAGCTGCCGGCCGGCAGATCATGGTGGGCGCACTGCGCATGCACCCGCCATTTTCTTACCGGATGAAGAAGCCGGCGGGCAGGAGGGGACGCAGGAGGACCCAGGGACACCGGTAAGTATAACAGGGTCCCCGAATCCCCCTATTTCTCTGTCCTCTGATGTGCGATCACATCAGAGGACAGTGAATGACACACCGCTTTTTTTTTTTTTGCGGTCGCCCGTCAACAGTTAATTACCGGCGTTCGCAAAACAGGGGTCGGTAAAAACTGACCCCGATCATGTTCTTTGGGGCCTCGGCTACCCCCGGCAGCCGAGACTCCAAAGATCTTCCGGGTGCCGGCCGATGGGCGCACTGCGCATGCGCCCGCCATTTTTTGGCCGGAACAAGATGGCGGCGCCCATCGGGAGCCACGAGGAGCACTGGGGGAGACAGGTGAGTATCGGGGGGCGATCGGGGACCCCATTTCTCTGTCCTCTCATGGGCAATCACATTGGAGGACAGAGAAATTAAATGGGAAATTGCGTTTTGTTTTTTTTTTGCGACCACCGGTAAACGGTTAATTACCGGCGATCGCAACCCGGGGGTCGGTAAAAACCCCCCGAATCATGTTCTCTGGGGTCTCGGCTAAGGGGTTAATACACACATTTGGTGTTTTACCTTAATCGTGTTCTGACAACTCATGACATTATGCTACCTCAGTACTTGCACTATTTATGAGATTCCCCTTACCCTTTCTGCTGTCTTATGAATTACTTTTTGATTGATTATTTTAATCATGTATTTAGTAAATAAATATTTTTTTTAGGGCAGCACGGTGGCTCAGTGGTTAGCACTGCAGCCTTGCAGTGCTGGGTTCAAATCCCACCAAGGATAACATCTGCAAGGAGTTTGGATGTTATCTCCTTGTTTGAGTGGGTTTCCTCCCACATTCCAAAGACATACTGATAGGGAATTTAGATTGTGAGACCCATCGGGGACAGCGATGATAATGTGTGTAAAACTGTAAAGCGCTGCGGAATATGTTGGTGCTATATAAATAAAGAGATTATTATTATTATTATTTTTAAACATATTTTCTGTATATACAGCTGTGTATCATACTTTTAGGTTCTATTAGTAATGTATCATCATAACAATAATTATTACCCATCTTCTAATTCCTGTATACTGCTGCCGCCTGAAGCATTCACCATCATGCTTCTTTTCATACAGAAATAAACATCTGAAATAGTAAGGCTGGTTTCACATTTGCATTGGGCAGAGCTGCGGAGGACTGCGCACTTTCTCCGTTAAGCCCCGCCCACTGCCTCATCTCTTCCGTTCAGCTCCACCTATGTCGGCATGCGTCCTGCGTACCTATCTTTAACATTGGGTACGCAGGTCATGTGGAGGTATGCGGATGCGTCCGTATGCGTCGTTTTGACGTTGCACTGACCGCAACAAAATGCAACATGTTGTGCTCTACGCAGTTCGGCGCAGCGTCAAAATGACGCATGGGGAGGCATCCGCATACATTCGCATGGCCTGCGTTCCCAATGTTAAAGATAGGTACGAAGGACGCATGCCGACGTAGGCGGAGCTAAATGGAAGAGGTGTGGCAGTGAGCGGGGCTTATGGGGGAAGTACACAATCCTCCGCAGCTCTGCCCAACGCAAATGTGAAATCAGCCTAAGAGAGAAAGATGTGTGATAATACATACCTGATATAGGTGTATGGGACCAAAAAGCTTAAGAGATGAACTGGAATATAAGTTGATATGCGTGCAACGTGTAGGCGAATGTTCACACTGGCCACTAAACAGACAAAATCCGAAGATAAAAACAAAATGATTACCGTAAATACCGTGCAGTAAATAGATATATAGAAATAGTGCATGAAAATAAACATAGTGTAGGTAGTTAACATTATTGTGATAAAAAAAAAAATGTAAAAGCCATGCCACTGCATCAAGGCAAAACTGTTTGGAATGGTCCTAATATCTAATATTAAAACCTTACCATATGTCAAATGACGTAAATGTGAGTAAGGGCTGAGCAGTACCATGACTCCGACTAATGGACACCCAGCGATGGGAAGCTACATAAACGTAAGAAAAGGGAGGCCATGCCCTTATTCGCACAAAGTGCAAAAACCTAAAGAGAGGAACTAGAATATACAGTAAGTTGGTGTGCATGCAGCATGTAGGCGCATGTTCACACTGGCTACTGAACAGACAAAACCCAACATGAAAACAAAATGAGCAAATACCTTGCAGTAAACAAACTTTTTTTTTATCAATATAATGTTAACCAAGTACCCTATGTTACTTTCATGCACTATTGCTATCTACTTCAATGAGTCTCTCCACTGCGGCTCCGGTCTCTATTGTCTGCAGCTGACGTCACGTTGAGAGCACTCCGGCCAGTGGCTCCGCTATCTATACAGTCAGAGCAGCACGGTGCCCTCCGCTATTTACCCAGCCCAAGGGGTCGGTGGTTACGTCACATCTCTGACCTTGGGGTATCAGGTGTTTGTTAACCCCTTTCTGCCAGCTGACGGAATAGTACGTCAGCTGGCAGATCCCCTGCTTTAAGGTGGGCTCCGGTGGTGAGCCCACCTTAAAGCCACGACATGTCAGCTGTTTTGTACAGCTGACATGTGCGCGCAATGAGCACGAGCGGAATCGCGATCCGCCCGCGCCCATTAACTAGTTAAATGCCGCCGTCAAGCGCTGACAGCGGCATTTAACTAGCGCTCCCGGCCGCGCGGCCGGAAGTGCTCGCACCGCTGACCCCCGTCACATGATCGGGGGTCAGCGGTGCATTGCCATAACCAGAGGTCTCCTTGAGACCTCTATGGTTGTTGATGGCCGATTGCTTTGAGCGCCACCCTGTGGTCGGCGCTCAAAGTACATCTGGATTTCTGCTACATAGAGGTGATAGGTACTTCACCTCTATGTAGCAGAGCCGATCGAGTTGTGCATGCTTGTAGCCTCCTATGGAGGCTATTGAAGCATGCCAAAATAAAAATAAAAAAGTGTTTAAAAATATTAAAAAAAAACTAAAAATATATAAAAGTTCAAATCACCCCCCTTTCGCCCCAATCAAAATAAAACAATAAAAAAAAATTAAACCTACACATATTTGTTATGCCGCGTTCAGAATCGCCCGATCTATCAATAAAAACAAAGGATTAACCTGACCGCTAAATGGCGTAGCGATAGAAAAATCAAAACGCCAAAATTAAGTTTTTTTGGTCGCCGCGACATTGCATTAAAATGCAATAACGGGCGATCAAAAGAATGTATCTACACCAAAATAGTATCATTAAAAACGCCAGCTCGGCACGCAAAAAATAAGCCCTCACCCGACCCCAGATCATGAAAATTGGAGACGCTATGGGTATCGGAAAATCGCGCAATTTTTGTTTTAGCAAACTTTGGAATTTGTTTCACCACTTAGATAAAAAATAACCTAGACATGTTAGGTGTCTATGAACTCGTAATGACCTAGAGAATCATAATGGCAGGTTAGTTTTAGCATTTGGTGAACCTAGCAAAAAAGCCAAACAAAAAACAAGTGTGAGATTGCACTTTTTTGCAATTTCATCACACTTGGAATTTTTTTCCCGTTTTCTGTTACACGGCATGGTAAAACCAATGGTATCGTTCAAAAGTACATCTCGTCCCGCAAAAAATAAGCCCTCACATGGCCATATTGACGGAAAAAAAAAAAAGGTTATGGCTCTGGGAAGGAGGGGAGCGAAAAACGAAAACGAAAAAAGCTCCGGGGGTGAAGGGGTTAATGATTAGTGATGAGCGAATATACTCGTTACTCGAGCACGCTCGGGTGTCCTCCGAGTATTTTTTAGTGCTCTGAGATTTCGTTTTTATTGCCGCAGCTGAATGATTTACATCTGTTAGCCAGCATAAGTATATGTGGGGATTCCCTAGCAACCAGGCAACCCCCACATGTACTTATGCTGGCTATCAGATGTAAATCATTCAGCTGCGGCAAGAAAAACTAAATCTCCGAGCTCTAAAAAACACTCGACCTCTGAGCGTGCTCGGGAAATCTCAAGTACCGAGTATATTCGCTCATCACTACTAATGATGGCCAAAGGCAATGTGTGTCTTCACCTTAGGCTATGTTCACACTTTGTGTTTTTGCAATTTTTTTTTAAATGCAAATTTTCAGCTGCGTTTCACAGCACCAGCAAAGTCTGAGATTTCAAAGATCTCGTGCACACAGCTTGTTTTTTTTTTTCCTTTTGTCTAACCAGCTATTTTTGCAAAATGCAGCATGTCACTTCTTTCAGTGTTTTTCATCCATTGACGGCAATGCTTAGTACCAAAAATGCGGCATTTTTGGTCACAAAACCTGAAGTTCACTTTTTTTATGCACTAAACTTTATTAGCATCTACAAGAACAAATGTATCCTGACAAAAACAGTTAAAAAAGCACCTAAAACGCAGCACAAACTTAGCATAGAAAACCCCCACGTGTGAACAGAGCCTAGGCAGAGACCTTGCACCAGGTCACACTTGCTGCACTGTTCGGTGGTGCTGGCCACGTCAGGGGTTTTAGCTTTTATTACTAGTTGGGTCGCCTAGGGCTGAACTCAGCTGCATCTGGCAAAAGCAAACAAAACTGATTCTACAGATATTTACTATTGTTGAAAACTTATATACATGGCTGTCTCTACATACTGTCCATTATAACTGTCTGAGGTAAAATATGAGGTACCACTACTACTTTGTACTTTCTGCTAGGAAAAGCGCGCAGCCAGCGACAGTGAGGTAAAAATGTAAAGAGCACGTGACGGGCCGGAAATGACTCACACAGCAAGTTCCGCCCTTCTACTCCATCCAACTCACTGCCCTTAACAATTATGGCCGCCGGACACTTTCTTCCCCCACCACGTGACGTCGCCAGTCTCCTGTAAGCAGTGGTCGCTGTCTAGCCACTGTCATTGTGACCCCGCCTCCAATCACGTGACTCGGCCCCCAGCTCTCCTCCCCCTCCTGTTCATCGGTTCTAGTCCGTCCCCTGCCTGGCAGTGACCGTCTCAGCCATGATGGTGAGTAGCGGGGGTAGGGCGTGAGCCGCATTCCGTTAGCTGAGCCCAGTGGTCGGTGGTGATGTAATGGCGTCATGGTAACGGTGTATGTCTTGTTTTTTTCTTCTGCAGCAGGAAGGCCTGGATGATGGACCCGACTTCCTGTCAGAGGAGGACAGAGCGGTGAGTGGCCAGAGACCCCAGTGACTGGCAGCTCCACAGGGAGCACCTGTCAGCACTCCCACAGGCTGCAGTTAGCTGACTTTTGTCCTCTGCCTGGCCGGCACATGGCGACATTCCCTGCAGAGGGCACTAGACTATTGGCTTCTATACAGAGCGACGTACACCGTCCTGTGGTGGTCAGATGCACAGCCACTATCGGATGTATAGCCGCCAGTAGCCACCCTCATATCACCGTCTGTCACTGCGCCATTGCTGTCCTCCGTCACCACACCGTCCCTGTCCTCTGTGACCGCCGCTGTCCTCCGTCACCACACCGTCCCTGTCCTCTGTGACCGCCACTGTCCTCCATCACTGCACCGTCGCTGTCCTCCGTCACCACACCATTCCTGTCCTCCGTGACCGCCACTGTCCTCCATGACCACGCCACCGCTGTCCTCCATCACCACACCGTCCCTGTCCTTCGTGACCGCTGCTGTCCTCTGTCACCATACCGTCCGTCCTTCGTGACCGCCGCTGTCCTCTGTCACCACACCATCCCTGTCCTCCGTGACCGCCACTGTCCTCCATGACCACGCCACCGCTGTCCTCCATCACCACACCGTCCCTGTCCTTCGTGACCGCCGCTGTCCTCCATCACCACGCCACCGCTGTCCTCCATGACCACCGCTGTCCTCCGTCACCACCCCGTCCTCTGTGACCGCCTCTGTGCGTCGTGTTTCCATCAGTTCTGATATTTTGCACCTTGTGGAGGAATTGCAGATCTGAGCAGAGTTGTGATGTCAAGAACTGCGGCACCTCTGTCAGTATTGTCCGATCACCTGACGTCATGACTTTTCGGAGGAGGTGCAGAGCTCACATTTTATCCTGGGCTGCTCCTGATGCCAAGTCAGAGATGAGGCTAAATGTACCCTTACTCGCTTGGCAAGCCGGTATAAACAAACCATGACCATCGGGCAAACAATAAAGGATTATTCCCAGAACTGAAGGTTATCCAAGGAAATGAGACAATGTAAAGGGCTATCCCTTCTCCGCTGGGAATCCTGAGATCTGGGCTTTAAGAAGGTCATAAGCCAGATCTCGGGATCACTGGGGTCCCAGCTGTCAGACTCCCAGTGAGGTATCACCTATCTCTTTATTGATCACTGGGGATCTGACTGCGGGGACCCCTAAGAATCTTAGGAACGAGGCCCCTGGATCCTGAAGATGGGGTGTGCAGAAATTTCCTGATTGGATCGGAGGATAGGACCGACGGATAAAGCCGAGTGCTATAGTTATGACATCCATTAACCGATTAGTACTTCACACAACTATTTTTACAGTGGCACAAGTTTAACCCTTAAAGGGTGCAGCTTTGATTAATTTTTTTTTTCTTAGCACTGTGTTTGTGGAACAAGTTAAATTTTGTAAAGATACCATATAAAAGTCCATAAGATGTGTTGAAAAACTTACTGTACTTTATTTTTTAAATGGAGTCAGCAGATTTCACCCCCTAAACAATTTATATGTGCCTGTTACTTTTTCAAAGACAAATTCAGCAACACCTTTACTTGGTCATTGCATTCCTCTATTTGTGAGAAATCAACTTTTAAATTCATATGCAAATAAAGCTGAAGAGCTATGGTAGATCTGAAGCCTCTGTCATTCCAACTCTATTACCTCCCCAGCACTGGCCCTCCTACTTGACTGACATCTTCTGTTCTGTATGACTAAAGTCAGTCAAGCAGGACGAGGCAGCGCTGGGTGGGGAATAGAGCTGGAGTGACTGAGGCTTCAGATCTACTATAGTCCTTCACCTTCATGTGCGTACCGATTTAAGCACTGATTTCTCAGTATCTGATGACTAGGCTGATTTCAAGAAGTACAGCAGTTGTTACCTGGAAAAAAAAAATTATAACGGCCACACAATCCATACAAGAATGAAGCTGTTCTCTTCTCTGATACCCTAATTTCACATCCCACTCCCTCAGGCGGCAACCAGATATTTTTGAAAGTGACTTTCCTCTTTACAGCACCACTCCAGCACTTTTTTTCCAGCGCTAGATTGGTGCTTTAGGGTAAGTTCACACAAGGCGTTTTTGCTGCTTTTTTTCTGCAGCAAAACCTGATCATCTTGGTAGGAAAGAAGCGCGTCAAAAACGCAGGTTTAGGTACGTTTTTTTTCTCTTTGTCCATGCTAATGTCCTTGGATTTTCAGCAGCAAATAAACATACCTGCGTTTTTGCTGCATTTTTTTCAACCACCCCATTCAAGTCAATGGGTGAAAAAACGCAGCAAAAACGCTGAAAGAAGTGACATGCTCTATGTCCAAAAAAGCAACAAAGCACAAAATACTGATCAAACAACATGGTACTGTACAACGCATGGAAAACAGCTGCAAATCCGCAGCATCAAATCCGCTGTGGATCTGCAGCAAAATCCGCAACGTGTGCACATAGCCTTAAGATCAGCATGCATTTGCACGGATTGCGGTGTCCCGCATGCACCTTACTGCTCAAGTCACAGTTTTGGCACTGAATGAGAGAGTGCGTGTAGGACTCATGCGCACTTGGCACTCCAGTCAGTTCCTTTGGGGTGTCTTATGGTATTTTCTTCTACAAGCAAATGTATAACCGCTAAGCTGAAAACAGCTGTGGTCTTGACCTATGTACCTTTCGCATCACTTCTTTACGTGCTTGGGATGCTTACTTCCTAGACTTCTTAGTGTTTGCAGTTAATTGGTTATCCTTTTAGAATTTTACATGAGTTAGGTTCATTCCTTTTAAATTAGAAAATTCGGAAGTGGTGGAAAATGACAGCTCAGTAATGATCCAAATTGGTCGCCGTAACCAAATGCAAAATTGCAGCAATAGCCTATCGTTGATGATGAGTCCATTGTGTTATGTCTAAAGGGGTCATAAACTTTGCAAAAACTGATAATCACCAGTGGAAATAGTTGGAAGGTATAGAAATACAGCTTGATGTGTACATATGGGCAAAGACTGATTTTTGTCCCCTAGCGTTCTCATTGGTGGCAGTCTTGTTTACAGGCTCGGCACTTTATTGCTGAGCCTAGTGATTGACTGCAGCAGTTATGGTTCCGTGTAGTGGTAACATAACTGCTGCAGCCAGCCAACAAAAATTGTCGCAGCAGCGGATAGGCAGCGCTATAGAAGAGGGTATGTAACAGCTGAGTTTATTTTGTTAACGTAGCAGAAGTTGATGGGGATGTACAATGCATGCCATGAAAACCCTCTTTTAACACTACCTGTCCTTTCACTGTAGTAAACCATGGTATCGTTTCCCTCATCCCCCCCCCCCCCCCCCATGACAAGTGTCTTTGGTGTATATATCTGTCTAATATATCCAGGAACTATTCCCATTCATATTATTTTTAATGGGTGTCTGTCGCCCCCAAAATGCAAATTAAATAGCTTTAACCATTTATGTTATATATGGAACTCCATGGACTTGTGTCTACTTTCAACTTTAAAACTAAGAAACTTATATATAGGTGTCTTACCCCCTAAAAAGTTATTGTGCTGCAGTATACATTTTAGTGTTTTAGCGACGGAGAAATTGACTTTCCATATTGAAATGGTAAGGGGGGCTTTGGTGCAACCTTGGTGTGGCCAAAGGCTCCGTGCACCATTACACACTCCAATTTGCATATCGAGTAAATCCCCCATCGTGAAAGACAGCGCTCACTTGCCCTGATCCGCTTTCCAGCGCATGCGCACTCAGTGTTGCTCTCTATGATCCCAGGCTCCTGTCTGTTTCAGAGGGATCAAAGCATGCCCACAATTACACTGCTGTGTGCTCCTCCAGTGTCTTTTATGTGCGCACAGGAATGCTCTGGGTTGGCGAGCGCTGTCAAATCAAGATCAGGGAAAGTACTCTATATGCAGTTTGGAGGGCATAACGGTGCACCAAGTCCTTGGCCCTCATTTGCATATGAAATAAGTCTTTTGCTCTTCCGCTAAAATGTACTAAGTCACTTATATAAATACTAGATGTTTCCAGCCAGCTAACACTCGGCACGCTCATTGCTATCTAATTAACGCTGCTGGTGATTAAACTAAAGTAAATAATGACAACATTCAATAGCGCTTACGCAGGTGGTAAATTAACTTAAAATGAAGTTAATAACAATAGTGTGGTGATGTGTTGGGGGCGGGATTATGTGTGGTAATGGGGTGGGGGGGCGGGATTATGTGTGGTAATGGGGAGGGGGCGGAATTATGTGTGGTGATCTGGTGGGCGGGATTATGTGTGGTAATGGGGAGGGGGGCGGGATTATGTGTGGTAATGGGGAGGGGGCGGAATTATGTGTGGTAATGGGGAGGGGGCGGGATTATGTGTGGTAATGGGGAGGGGGGCGGGATTGTGTGGTAATTTGGTGGGGGCGGGATTATGTGTGGTAATGCGGTTGGGGCGGGATTATCTGTAGAAATGTGGGGGCGGGATTATGTGTGGTAATGTGGTGGGGGGGCGGGATTATGTGTGGTATTGTGGTGGGGGGGCGGGATTATGTGTGGTATTGTGGTGGGGGGGCGGGATTATGTGTGGTATTGTGGTGGGGGGGCGGGATTATGTGTGGTATTGTGGTGGGGGGGCGGGATTATGTGTGGTATTGTGGGGGGCGGGATTATGTGTGGTGATGTGTTGGGGGGCAGGATTATGTGTGGTGGTGGGGGGGCGGGATTATGTGTGGCGGTGGGGGGCGGGATTATGTGTGGCGGTGGGGTGCGGGATTATGTGCGGTAATGTGGGGGGCGGGATTATCTGTGGGGATGTGGTGGGGGCGGGATTATGTGTGGTAATGTGGTGGGGGGCGGGATTGTGAGGTAATGTGGTGGGGGGTGATTATCTCTAGTAATGTGGGGGGTGGGATTATGTGTGGTAATGTGGTGGGGGGGCGGGATTATGTGGTAATATGGTGGGGGGGCGGGATTATGTGTGGTAATGTGGTGGGGGGGCGGGATTATGTGTAGTAATGTGGTGGGGGGGCGGGATTATGTGGTAATATGGTGGGGGGGCGGGATTATGTGTGGTAATGTGGTGGGGGGGCGGGATTATGTGTAGTAATGTGGTGGGGGGGGCGGGATTATGTGGTAATATGGTGGGGGGGCGGGATTATGTGTGGTAATGTGGTGGGGGGGCGGGATTATGTGTAGTAATGTGGTGGGGGGGCGGGATTATGTGGTAATATGGTGGGGGGGCGGGATTATGTGTGGTAATGTGGTGGGGGGGCGGGATTATGTGTAGTAATGTGGTGGGGGGGGCGGGATTATGTGTAGTAATGTGGTGGGGGGCGGGATTGTGTGGTAATGTGGTGGGGGGCGGGATTATGTGTGGTAATGTGGTGGGGGGCGGGATTATGTGTGGTAATGTGGTGGGGGGCGGGATTATGTGTGGTAATGTGGTGGGGGGCGGGATTATCTGTGGTAATGTGGTGGGGGGCGGGATTATCTGTGGTAATGTGGTGGGGGGCGGGATTTGTGGGAAGCGGGATTATGTGTAGTAATGTGGTGGGGGGGGCGGGATTATGTGTAGTAATGTGGTGGGGGGGCGGGATTATGTGTAGTAATGTGGTGGGGGGCGGG
This sequence comes from Ranitomeya variabilis, assembly GCF_051348905.1. Lineage (NCBI taxonomy): Eukaryota > Metazoa > Chordata > Amphibia > Anura > Dendrobatidae > Ranitomeya > Ranitomeya variabilis. Next base: position 657,821,668 of record NC_135232.1, on the reverse strand, counting down.
ATTATGTGTGGTAATGTGGTGGGGGGCGGGATTATCTGTGGTAATGTGGTGGGGGGCGGGATTATCTGTGGTATTGTGGTGGGGGGCGGGATTATCTGTGGTATTGTGGTGGGGGGCGGGATTATCTGTGGTAATGTGGGGGGGCGGGATTGTGTGGTGATGTGATGGGAGGGCGGGATTTGTGGGGAGTGGGATTGTGTGTGGTAATGTTGTGGGGGCGGGATTGTGTGTGGTAATGAGGGGGGGCGGGATTGTGTGTGGTGATGTGGTGGGGGCAGAGCTACTGTGCAGGGGGCGGCATTAGCTAGTAATCACGATGCCTCTTTTATTTATATATATATATATATATATATATATTAAAGCATTTTCACTTTCTGCACCTTAAATCTTGCTATCCACTCTTTGAGTGACTAGTTTCTCTGCGTCAGCATTCTGCCAGCACTATAGGTGTTGTCTTACTTTCCCTCCCTTTTCAGCATATATTGATTCTGCTATTGTTGATTCCCTTGCTAATCTAGTAGAAAGGACCGTTTAAGAAATAAAGCTAGCTCCTGCAAAATTATAAAAAACATTATTGACTTATTCAAGGCTCTGATGGTCCCCACCGGTCTTTGCTTATTTTTTGGGAGAGGTGACTTGCCATCCAGACATGTGAGTGCTGCAGTTATCCAGTAGCCTAGATCATGCATTGTACATGGCCAGTAATTTCTTGTTTGAATGAACATTATCCCTCCAAGATCGTACACACAAACTGTCTGGGGACCACCAGTGGAGCGCTGGGGGATTTACCAGGTGAGTGTGAGATTTTATTTTTTTTTTTTCATACCTACCTGTAATTTCAAACAACCCTTTTAAAGGGCCACTGTCACCCCCCTCCAGCCATTATAAACTAAAAGAGCCACCTTGTGCAGCAGTAATGCTCACTCCCCAGCTTGGCCAGCTCCTCTGCCGTCACTCACATCTTCCTGCGCTTTCGGCGCCGCCCCCTCAGCGCTGTTATCGGTTCAAAACCGGCGCCTGCGCTGTGTACTGGTGTCCTGCGCAGACGCAGTAAGCTCTGGCTGTCTGATGTCCCAGCCAGGCTTGCACACTGCGCCTGTGCGGGCATTGCGGCCAGCCACCTTTGGAATCCCCGCACTGTGTTATGCATTATGCACAGTGCGGGACGGAGATTCCAAAGGTTCCACCTATACAGAATATTCCGTGTAATGGCTGATACCAGAGAACAAAAGACATCCACAGAACACCAGGATGGATCGCTGCACAGCAAATAGCTGTAGGACCTGTGATGACGTTACTGCCATGTGATTGCCCTGATCACATGGCAGTGACGTCATCGCAGGTCCTACAGCTATTTGCTGTGCAGCAGATCCCTCCTGGTGTTCTGTGGATGTCTTTTGTTCTCTGGTATCAGCCATTACACGGAATATTCTGTATAAGTGAAACATAAATATATACTGATAAGAAGACGTTTTCCGGGGATTCCAAAGGTGGCTGGCCGGCAGCTGCAATGCCCGCACAGGCGCAGTGTGCAAGCCTGGCTGGGACATCAGACGGCCAGAGCTTACTGCGTCTGCGCAGGACACCAGTACACAGAGCAGGCGCCGGTTTTGAAACGATAACAGCGCTGAGGGGGCGGCGCCGAAAGCGCAGGAAGATGTGAGTGACGGCAGAGGAGCTGGCCAAGCTGGGGAGTGAGGACCCGCCTACCTGGCTAGAGACAGGAATTGTGGCTAAGTATAAAAACGCTTTATTTGGGGTATACTTGAACCTAAAACTAAAAGAGCCACCTTGTTAGAATGCAGCATTACTGCTGCACAAGGTGGCTCTTTTAGTTTATAACGGCTGGAGGGGGGTGACAGTGGCCCTTTAAGTAGGGGTCTATCTTTAGGGGAAAACTAGAGGACATTCATGCCTATGCAGGCTGCCAAAAGAAAACGGGGGAAGATCGGAGGTGCAATGAAACGATTAGGTGCTTATAAAATGGAGAATAATACTGACATTGTCTGCCTGCTTACAAGCGTGCTTCACTAGGTTTTACATATATAATTTTCTTGCATTTTTTGCAATGTCAGTGATCACTGGATTAGTAACACTCTTTTGATGACCCACATTGTTGCATGCTTTCTAATCAGATCATTCTTTTTTCTTAAAGCCACGGGCCATTAATGTAGATCTGCAGCCTGACGCCACTCTGCAAGTTGATATATCCGATGCACTAAGCGAGCGAGACAAAGTGAAATTCACTGTGCACACGAAGGTGGGTGCAATCTGTGTGCTGGCGCTAATTGTGAAGCTTTTATTGCTTTCGGGTAAACCTGTGTATGGTCAACTTGTAAGATTCACTCAATACATTGCAGGTATTTTCTGCAAAACCGCTGCTTATTCTTGACTAATCAGAGATAAACTGCTCGTGTGTTTCTTGTGGATTGGATTTCAGCCTGTGCATTGCAAAGGTTAATATCCACTGCATGCACAAACTACAATCTGCAGAAATGTTTTCAATCCATGTGGATTTAAAACATCCATTTGTATGATATTGTAAATTACTGCAGCACAGAATCCATTGTCTGTACTTGCTACCATTACTTCACATCCACTGGGTAGATGAAAAAAATGAATATTTGCAATTTACATGACCTTTTCATTCACAGTATGGCACCTCCTAATGTGCAGGTCCATGTAATGATCGGAGTGCTGTTGATCACTCTTGCTCGGTCACTTTCCGTACAACTGGATCTCTGCATATTGCTCACAATTCCCTCAGTTTATACAAGAGACTTGTGAGTTCTGCAGTCCATCAGTGGCTGCTGATAGGCTGCAGCGCTCACTTGACATAACAAATTAACACGAGCATCAGCCGAAACTTTGCTTTAACAGCATCGGTCCTGGAGGTGGGTATATGGTGTTTTTATCTGACATGGGGTTTATTTAGTGATGAGTGAGCATGCTCATGTGCTAACAGAGCGTCTTCGGCGTGCTCAAAAATATGTTCGAGTCTCCGCATGCAAGGATTGCCTGTGTTTTAGGCAATCCATTCATGTGTTGTCTGTCGAACAGCCGCGAGACATGCAGTGGCGGGGACTCTAACATATTTTCGAGCGCGCTGAAGACACTCGGTTAGACTCGGTTAGGACCCGAGCATGCTCAGATAACATGTGAGCACGTTTGCTCTTCACTAGCTTTATTGCATGTAAGAAGGGGTTGTCCAAGTAGCAGGCAATCCCCTTAAATAGTTTGCAAAGGAAAATATACGTTTTCCTGTGCACTTTTTACACATTTTGAAGAGAGCCGTCCTCTAGGCAAAGCAAATCAACATTCTGCAGGACCAGTCAATAAATCTGTCAATAAAGTCTGAACATCAGACAACTCCTAATGCCAAAGTTAGGTTCGAAAATCTGCAGCAGATGGTTTACGCTCTTAGGATATAGTGCTTGTAGCTGAATTTGGAACAGGTCTTGCAACCAAAATGACCCTTTTTATTGTATTTTTAATATTTGTAATTTTCCGTTTGACAGAGTTCACTACCAAACTTCAAGCAAAACGAGTTCTCTGTCGTCAGACAGCACGAGGAGTTTATATGGCTTCATGATTCCTTTGTGGAGAATGAGGAATATGCTGGATATATTGTAAGTCCTCCTTCGCTTCAGTGTGTCATTGGTTAATGTTATATTCCAGGGCTGCAGGCGATTAGGTCTCTGTAATTATTGCCATTTCATTTTCAAATTCCTTGGAGCATTAAAAAGAAAAAATGCTGCCAAGACCATCTGTGCTGCGAAAAAACCGTTCACAACACGGCGGAATCACAATCAAGCAAGGCGCAAAAAACATTTTAAATTGGCAAGGTCAATGTGCCAAGTGGTGAATCTGTGTTGTGTGGTGGGAAATAAGGTGATGCATAGGAATCTATTCCATGGAGGATTATTTCTAGCGACAGGCACTTGGCATGTGAGGTTTTCTTTTAATGTGTCTCAGATGCTAAAGCTGCTTTCTGCAATATTTTTTACCAAAGCATGGTAATCCTATAGGTTTATATGGCCATATTGATATTTAAGGTGTATTGGAGGGTTTAATGTAAATGTAAGGACATGTTTGTGACTTTTTTTTTTTTTTGCTCATGGCTAGACCACATTCAGACATCCATTTTTCCTGTTTGTGTTCTCTGTTTTTCACAGATACAGTCGAAAGTGTAGGCATCATTAAAATTGCTCCAGAAAATTATTGCAGTTACACATATGTTGTTACACACGTTTATTTCCTTTGTGTGCATTGGAACAAGACAAAAAAAAAAAAAAAAAACGGAACAAAGATAAAATTGGACATCATTTCACACACAAAAATGAGCCAGACAAAATTGGTGGCATGCTTCCAAACTTGCAGGTAAACAACTTTGTTTCAAACATTTGATGCTAATTCAAACTCTCCTGTAGCAAGTAACATGTGTGGGCAATATGAAAATCACACCTGAAACCAGCTAAAAAGATAAGTTGACTGAATCTTTGCATTGTGTGTCTGTGTGTGCCACACTAAGCATGGAGAACAAAAAGAGGAGAGGACAACTGTCTGAGGACTTGAGATCAACAATTGTTGAACATTATCAACAATCTCAAGGTTACAAGTCCATCTCCAGAGATCTCGATTTTTTTTTTTTCCCTTTGTCCACATAATCAAGTAGATTACAACCCATAGTACTGTAGCTAATCTTCCTGGACGTGGATGGCAAAGAAAAATTACTGAATAGTCGGAACGCAGGATAGTTTCAATGGTGGAGAGAGAGAGAGAGAGAGAATAAAAAAAATAATTTCATTGACATACATAGGGTTTCGTGTTCCGGGTCCGGAACCCGACTTTACAGTAGAATCGGCCGATTCCATACGATCCGACATCCGAGAAGGTCGGGTTTCACAAAACCCACCTCGATCCTAAAAAAGCTAAGGTCGCTCAACCCTACTGGAGAGTTCTGAAGTGGCAGCAATGAGTCCGGATCTAAATCCCATTCAACATCTGTGAAGAGATCTTAAAATTGCTGTTGGGAGAAGACATCTTCAAGTGAGAGACCTGGAGCAGTTTGCAAAAAGAGTGGTCCAAAATTCCAGTTGAGAGGTGTAAAAAGCTTGTTGATGGTTATAGGAAGCGATTGATTATTTAGTTTAGATTAGTTATTTATTCCAAAGGGTGTGCAACCAAATATGTTGATGGTGCCCGTCACATTTCTGGGGTTGTGTGTGAAATGATAATTTGCCTCTTTTTTTTTTTTTTGTTTTTTGTGTTGTTCCAATACACACACAGGTAATAAACATGTGTATAATGAGACATGTGTAATTGCACTCATTTTCTGGAACAATTTCAAGAGTTCCACCACTTTTGGCCTTGACTGTAGAACATGTACCTATTGGTTCATGGAGCTATTCAATTATATTTTCTTTGCACACAGATCTTTGTGTTTTTTTTTTGAGGACACACTGTCTGTGTTTTTTTTTTTTGTTTTTTTCTCCAGTCAGTGTCTGATGAAAGTTACCCATACAAGTCTATGGGTTTGTGAGAATCGCGTACAGCACACTGATGACACCAGTGTACACTAAAAATGCAGTAAATAGAAGAGGTTTTGTAATTTATTTTTTCATACTAATGAAACGCCAATGGAAAAAAACTCATGACATGCAGACCGTTGTGTTCTTTTTTTTCGCCCCCCCCCAAACAAGAAAAATCACAGATGTCTTAGGCTACTTTCACACTAGTGTTAACTGCAATACGTCGCAAATGCGTCGTTTTGCCGAAAAAACGCATCCTGCAAAAGTGCTTGCAGGATGTGTTTTTTCTGCATTGACTAACATTAGCGACGCATTTGCGACGCATTGCCACACGTTGCAACCGTCGTGCGACGGTTGCGCCGTGCTGTGGCGGACCGTCGGGACCAAAAAACGTTACATGTAACGTTTTTTGCTCCCGACGGTCCGCTTTTTCCACCCCCACCTCCCCGCACCTCACAATGGGGCAGCGGATGCGCTGGAAAAATGCATCCGCTGCACCCGTTGTGCGGCAGAGACAACGCTAGCGTTGGGAACCTCGGCCCGACGCACCGCGACGGGCCGAGCCCGACGCTAGTGTGAAAGAAGACTTAAGCAGCTAGAATGCTCCCAATGTCAATGTAGCGCCATTGTCAGCACTCACTTTCCCGGGGCTCACGTGACATTATGTCACATGAGCCATGAGAGATGAGTATAGGTGGGGTTTTTCTTAAAGGTGGCAAACATTCAGATTGAGAAGTGGTTGTCCTGGTACCCAGCAACCTCTTTAACCCCTTTCTGACCTCGGATGGGATAGTACGTCCGAGGTCAGATACCCCGCTTTGATGCAGGGCTCCGGCGGTGAGCCCACATCAAAGCCGGGACATGTCAGCTGTTTTGAACAGCTGACATGTGCCCGCAATAGCGGCGGGTGAAATCGCGATTCACCCGCCGCTATTAACTAGTTAAATGCCGCTGTCAAACGCAGATAGCGGCATTTAACTACCGCATCCGGCCGGGCGGCCGGATATGAGCGCATCGCCGACCCCCGTCACATGATCGGAGGTCGGCGATGCTTCAGAATAGTTACCATAGAGGTCCTTGAGACCTCTATGGTTACTGATCGCCGGTAGCTGTGGTCGGCGCTCACAGCACACCTGCAATTCGAACATGAGATCGCTGCTATGTAGCAGAGGCGATCGGGTTGTGCCTGCTTCTAGCCTCCTATGGAGGCTATAGAAGCATGGCAAAAGTAAAAAAAAAAAAGTAAAAAAAAATGTGAAAAAAATAAAAAAAATATAAAAGTTTAAATCACCCCCCTTTTACCCTTCGCCACGACAGCACCCCACATGAGAGAGAGGGATCCGCCCCATAGGAACAGGAAACCTACAGAATAAAAGGAGGCGGTCCCCTCTCCTCCTCAGTTTAGGTTTCCTGTTCCTACAGGGACCCGGCTTACCTACAGATGAAGAGGATCCCTGGACCATGCACCCGCCTGCGTCGGTATCTGAGGGAACGGCAGGGGCTGCGGTTCCAGAAGCAGCGGCGGGGGAGCCCCTGCTTGCAGCCTCCCCCCTCGTCTGGCCAAGCATCCACGGTCCGGGTCCGGTCACCGTGGGTCCGCCCGGCACCGTGAGGACGCGCGCGCTGCTGCGGCCGGCTTAATATCCCTAGCCGCCGCATGGTGAGTGAGAGCGGCGCGTCTAACCCGGAAGTCGCTGGAGCACTTCCGGGTTGGTCCGGGGAGGCAGGAGAATGGGCGGCAGATTTAAAAATGCAGCGCTAGCGTCGGGCCGGTGTGTGTAAGATGGCTTCACCGGCCGACGATGCGCACTTGCCCGCAGTGCAACAGCGTTCTCCTAGCAAGGAGAGAAGCGCTAGGAGCAGCACAAAGAGTGGTGGTCGACCTCCAGAGAAGGGTTCTACCACCAAACGAAATCCGCCTCCAGAACCGGTACCTGTCAGCTTCACTGGGTGAGTTTTTGAAAGAGTCTCTTCCTATATGCTGATATATGTTCCTCCTGTATCTTTCCTAGACTAAGAAAAGGACACACAAATCCAAGCACAAGGAATGTGCTTTATGTACACAGCCCCTCCCGGATGATTATGTTAAAAAACTGTGTTCGGAGTGTATCATGCAAACCTTACGGCAGGAAAACATAATGACTCCATCAGATGTCAGAGCTATGATCCGGGAAGAAATGCAGGGGTTGGCGCAGACTAGTACCACCAGTACCCGTCAGCTTAGTAGGTCCAAATCTCCGGTCAGTTCACAGTCAGAGGACGTATGTATATCCTCAGGCGAAGCGGAATCCCAGCCGAGCGGAAAAGCGCTGGATGAGCTCCTGAGTAAAGCAGGAGAAAGGAAAAAAGGCTTCCCTAACCAGTATCTTCCATCCTACAGGAGAGCCTTCAAAAGACGTCCCTTTACCAGGAACAAGCCGTTTGAACAAAGGGAGCGATGGGAGTCGAAGGACCCGAAGCAAAAAGGTGCCTTTTTTAGCGGGTCCCATAACCCGAAACGCAAATACCGCTAACCAGGAGGTAGGCGGCAGATTAAAATTCTTCCTCCCCAGATGGGAACAAATAACATCCAGCCAGTGGATTCTGGACATTGTACAATACGGCCTAAAATTGGATTTTGACCGAATCCCTTGGGATTCCTTTATAGTAACATCTCCAAAAGGTCAAGACCAACAAAGGGCTCTGGAATCAGAGATCCTATCTCTTCTGTCTAAAAAAGTCCTGATAGAAGTTCCCCAGGATCAAGAAGGGAAGGGGTTCTATTCCCCTTTATTCTTGATCAATAAGCCTGATGGTTCATTTAGAACCATCATAAACCTCAAGAGATTAAACGCCTTCCTGCGTAATCATACCTTCAAAATGGAATCCATTAGTTCAACCATAAAACTCTTGTTTCCTAGGTGTGTCATGGCCGGAATAGACTTAAAGGATGCCTATTATCATCTTCCCATAAATGCCGAACATCAAAAGTATCTAAGGGTAGCAGTCATCCTGGAAGGACAGGTTCGTCACTTTCAGTATGTTGCAATGCCATTTGGGCTTTCTATGGCTCCCCGCATCTTCACTAAGGTGATATTAGAAGTGATGGCTCATCTACGTCAACGAGATACCTTGATAATACCCTACCTAGATGACTTTCTAGTGGTGGGAAACTCTATGCTCCAGTGTAAAACCCGTCTATCTAATACGATCTCGTCCCTACAGGAGTTAGGTTGGATCGTCAACTTCGAAAAATCCCGGCTGAATCCAGAAACCGTCCAGACATTTCTAGGAATCCAGCTAGACTCCGTAAGTCAGAGATGCTTCCTCCCCCAGGCAAAGAAACTGACTATACAATCAAGGGTATCAGACGCAATACGCAACCCCTACATGACACTAAGGAAGGGCATGTCTTTGCTGGGGTCATTATCATCATGTATCCCTGCTGTACCATGGGCACAATTTCATACTCGTCAATTACAGTATGAGGTATTGTCGGCTCAGGGAAAAGACGGACATCTAGAAAGCAGAATAACTCTTTCCAAAGATGTCTTAGAATCACTATCCTGGTGGCTAGACATGGACCACCTCTCAGAGGGTGTGCCATGGATAATAGACCCGTCTAAAATAATTACCACCGACGCCAGCCCTATTGGGTGGGGAGCACATATGAAAGACAGTCTGGCCCAAGATACTTGGGACCAGGCAGAATTGTCATGTTCCTCCAATTGGAAGGAGTTAAAAGCGGTAGAATATGCCTTAAATCACTTTCTTCCGCAGATTCAAGGAGCAAATGTAAGAATTTACTCGGACAATTCCACCACAGTGGCATATGTGAACCGTCAGGGTGGTACAAGGTCAGGAAGTCTAATGACCATAGCTGCAGACATCTTCCAGCTGGCAGAGACTCATCTAACATCCCTAACAGCTCTGCACATCAGAGGTGTAGAGAACATCAGGGCAGACTACCTCAGCCGAAACGAGTTACGTCAAGGGGAATGGACCTTAAACAGATCCATATTCAGTATGATAACAGAATCATGGGGGATACCACAAATCGACCTATTTGCCACAAGAGACAACCGGCAAGTAAGAAGGTTCGCTTCCCTGAACGCCATGGATCACCCAGATATGTTGGACTCTCTCCACCATCCTTGGAGGTTCCAGCTGGCATACGCCTTTCCTCCGATGTCTCTGATTCCACTAGTGATCAGAAAAATCAGGAGGGAACAAGCAAGAGTGATCCTCATTGCACCATTCTGGCCGAAAAGACCATGGTTCTCTTGTCTCCAGACCATGTGCCTATGCGATCCATGGATTCTCCCATCAGACAAGAAACTGCTGTCCCAAGGCCCCTTTTTCCACCCGCAAGTGAAAGGTCTTCACTTGACGGCGTGGAATTTGAGAGGCAACTACTAAGATCAAGAGGGTTCTCAGCAGAACTAGTAAACACCCTCTTATTGAGCAGGAAAAGATCTACCACCCTGATATATAGTAGGGTATGGAATAAATTCTTAGACTTTTACACGGTACCGTTCACTAAGCAAGTTCCAGTCACACCTATTCTAGAGTTCTTGCAAAAAGGCCGAGAGTTGGGGTTATCTGTAAACACCTTAAGAGTTCAGGTCTCGGCATTAGGAGCCCTATATGGATGCAATATAGCAGCTAATAGGTGGATCTCCAGATTCATAAAATCTTGTGAACGTAGTAAGCCGGTCCATATTCCCCGTCTACCTCCGTGGGATTTAAATCTAGTGCTAGAGGCCTTAACCAGCTCCCCATTTGAGCCACTAGATTCAATACCTTTAAAAATCCTGGCATATAAAGTAGCCCTATTGGTAGCCCTAACCTCAGCTAGACGGGTTAGCGACATCCAGGCCCTATCAGTAGACCCACCCTTCTTACTGATATTCCATGATCGGATAGTCCTAAAACCAGACCCCTCATACCTCCCTAAGGTAGCGTCCACCTACCACAGGTCCCAAGAGATATTTCTCCCTTCCTTTTTTGATTCACCTGTAACTCCAGAACAGCATAAATTCCACACCTTAGATGTCAGAAGAGCCATCCTGACCTATATAGAAAGGTGTCAGACATGGAGGGAGAGTAGGGCTCTGTTTATCTCCTTTCAGGGCCACAAGAAAGGACATGGGGTCACGAGAGCTACCATATCTCGATGGATCAGAGATGCTATCTGCTTGGCCTATACGTCAAAAGGCGAGATTCCTCCAGCGGGTATTAAAGCGCACTCAACACGAGCCATGGCTTCCTCCTGGGCGGAACAAGCGGATGTACCGATCCATTTAATATGTAAGGCCGCAACTTGGTCTACACCTTCTACCTTTTACAACCATTATAGACTTGATCTATCTGCATCTTCTGATCTGACCTTTGGTAGAGCTGTTCTTAATACAGTAATCCCACCCAAATAATGAATCTCTGAAAATCTCTCATGTGGGGTGCTGTCGTGGCGAAGGGTAAAAAGCCGGATTACTCACCGGTAATGCTCTTTTAATGAGTCCACGACAGCACCCATTTACTACCCTCCCTAAATTATGCACAGCTCTTCCTTTTAAATTCACAAATAATGGTTGTATAGAGTTTAAGATATTTTGCTGAATAAGAATTAATACTAAAGCTTTTGCGGTTCCCTTTTTGTACTCTGTAAACTAAACTGAGGAGGAGAGGGGACCGCCTCCTTTTATTCTGTAGGTTTCCTGTTCCTATGGGGCGGATCCCTCTCTCTCATGTGGGGTGCTGTCGTGGACTCATTAAAAGAGCATTACCGGTGAGTAATCCGGCTTTTCGCCCCATTCCAAATAAATCAATTAAAAAAAAATCAAACCCACACATATTTGGTATCGCCGCGTTCAGAATCGCCCGATCTATCATTAAAAAGAAAAAGCATTAACCTGATCGCTAAACGGCGTAGCGAGAAAAAAATTAGAAACGCCAGAATTACGTTTTTTTTGGTCGCCACGACATTGAATTAAAATGCAATAACGGGCGATCAAAAGAATGTATCTGCACCGAAATGGTATCATTAAAAACGCCAGCTCGGCACGCAAAAAATAAGCCCTCACCCGACGCCAGATCATGAAAAATGGAGACGCTACGGGTATCGGAAAATGGCGCAATTTTTTTTTTTTTTTTTTTTAGAAAAGTTTGGAATTTTTTTTCACCACTTAGATAAAAAATAACCTAGACATGTTTGGTGTCTATGAACTCGTACTGACCTGGAGAATCATAATGGCAGGTCAGTTTTAGCATTTGGTGAAACTAGCAAAAAAGCCAAACAAAAAACAAGTGTGGGATTGCACTTTTTTTGCAATTTCACTGCACTTGGAATTTTTTTCCCACTTTCTAGTACACGACATGCTAAAACCAATGATGTGGTTCAAACGTACAACTCGTCCCGCAAAAAATTAGCCCTCACATGGCCAAATTGACGGAAAAATAAAAAAGTTATGGCTCTGGGAAGGAGGGGAGCGAAAAACGAACACGGAAAAATGGAAAATACCAAGGTCATGAAGGGGTTAATACTTTTCCAGGAGGAGTAACAGAGGTAAAGCATATTTTCTTAAAATGACCAGTTGACTTAATAATAATAATAATAATAATAATAATTATTAATATTATTTTTTTTTTCAGAGAAATGCTAGTATTTACTTATATAAACATGTTTGTAGAGCTGATAGACCTTTTTTTTTCCTTTTATTGAGAACACCGCTATGAAACCAACTTTACCTTACATGACCGGTTACTATACAATTCATTTGTTATACATCCAGATCCCACCTGCACCCCCCAGACCTGATTTTGATGCCTCCAGGGAGAAACTGCAAAAGCTTGGAGAAGGGGAAGGTTCAATGACCAAGGAAGAGTTTACTAAAATGAAGCAGGAGCTTGAGGCGTGAGTATTTACCCGTCCATTGACAATACCGCTGTTTGCTATCTATTCCCTCTTACCTGATGCTGAAGCTTATGAAATCATAATGGTTAAGATAAGGGAAAAGCTCTGGAGTGTCTCTTGGGCCCCACATTGCATCTGTGCACTTAGCCTACAGTATACGTCAGGAGATATTCCCGATATATGCTGTAACGTTGCCATAGGCCATCATTTGCCAGATGGAGGCTGAAATCTGTTCTTTCTCCTGCCTCCTGGCAGGTATGTGCCTGCTTACGGTTTAACTGTATAGGAAAGCCCAGAAGATGCCCAGTTAGGTCCTTGTGGTGGATGGATGCCTTTGCATCCATACTCTCTGTGACCACTGTCAGGCACATACTTCCCGGACACAAACGCAATGTGTGTGTAGCCGAAGTCTCAAGTATGGAGCTGAAGTCACTTTGAAAGAAACCTATGCCTGCACCATTTATTGTGAGCGCTATTCCTTGTAGACGTCCTCCTAGTTTGCATGAAATATCTTTGCAGAGACTTGTGGTGCCCTGTCACTGGGCCGATAAGGTGTCACTCGAATATCTGGCAATGGTATATTATTTAGAGATTACAGGAGTTAATAATGAGAGCATGTCCTAAAAAAAGCCTTATTTGACATGAAATATGGATTTTTTTTTTATTTTGGTCATCTATATCTGTCAAGCCAACATCTTAGGAAAGATGCACTATACTGACATGCTTGAACACAGTGAAAAACCACTGCTTTAATTGTGACGTTAAAATGGATTCTGAATTGGAAGCTTACTTGGGACCTATTGTTCTCTGCTGCCCTTAACTGTATACTAAAATAGCATAGGTGGCTTGTTCTCTTCCTTTTTTAAGGGGCAGCTGTCACCAGCTTTTTACTACCTAACCTGAGAGAAGCATAATGTAGAGATCGAGACCCTAATTCAAGCAAGGTGTCACTTGGTGGCTTCCTGTAGTTTTAGATAGTCAGTTTTATCAGCAGGAGATTATCACTAGAGGTCCTGATCTCTGTACAACCTCTGCCCTCACCACTGATTGGCGGCTTATGCATAGTGTACATAGAAAGCTGCCAATCAGTGGTGTGGGCGGAGTTACAGAGCTCAGCATTCGGATAACTGATCACAGCTTTGTGGATCATTTCCATTATATTCTTGCATACGTGCATGGAGAGCTTTGTGTCAAACTTGTACATATGCCATCATTCACTGGCCAAAGGACAGAATTCTTTCAGTCTTCACCAGGACACTATGTTGTTGCTCTCGGCTTCCAGCTTAGGCTTCTTTCACACTTGCGTCGGTACGGGTCCGTCATTAGCGTCGGCGCGACGTACCGACGCACGTTGTGAAAATTTGGCACGGCATGGGCAGCGGATGCAGTTTTCAACGCATCCGCTGCCCATTCTAAAGTCCGGGGAGGAGGGGGCGGAGTTCCGGCCGCCCATGCGCTGTAGGAAATGGCGGATCCGAAGTACGAAAAAACGTTACATTGAACATTTTTTCGTGCTGACGGTCCGCCAAAACATGACGCATCCAGTGCACAACGGATGCGACGGATGGCCATCTGTCACAATCCGTCGCTAATACAAGTCTATGGGAAAATGCAGGATCCTGCAAATTTTTTTGCAGGATCCTGCATTCTCAAAAAACGACGGATTGTGACGGAAGCTGAAAAACACAAGTGTGAAAGTAGCCTTACACTGCATAGTGTGAATGCAACCTTACCTGCAGACAACTTTGGAAGACAATGTGGCTGGAAGGCTTTTCGGGTCAAGTAGCATATCTAAAATATTTGGCTTTCTCTTGCCACAGACTTCTGTAAGAATCAGCAGTAATCAACACTAGATTTTGATGAAATTGGAATCTGAACAATTACAGATCAATTTTAGAAATGTTTTGTATGAGAGGAAAAAACACAGACAGAACCCCAGCGATTATCAAGTTATCGGCGGTCCTGAAGATGAGTGATAACTCCTTTTAGTGACTATTTGTAGTCTGCTCCATTGGTCAGGACTTTTAGATTACTAGTGGTAAAGCTGGGCTTGTAGAATATACTATTCCATGAGAAAATGAATAGGGGGAAATGCACAGATACAATTGCGTATTGCCTCTCTTTTTGTATGACCATTTCTTAATAAGTGCTTTCATGACAATAACATTGGAACATTGGACAATTAATTGTCGGATATTGTTTTATATCTGTGACCCTTACAAACTTATTATTATTATGGATTATCATTTCAATATCTCAGAACTATACGATCGTGCACCCATCCTTTTGTACCCTTCATGGATCTGGTGAAGTAAGGGAAGATAGTCCCATGGCATTTCTTGTGCACAGTGTTTTTCCTGGCCACCTGATGTCTACGGACGTGAAACATCGCTTCATTCAAGTGAAGGACCTGTAGGGATCTGGCACTCCTAAATCATTAAGTGATTTGCCTACCTCAGTAATAGATCAAATCCATGTATCTCGATATTTTCTAATGGTCTGAATCATTTATTTATAGACTGTGGACCAGCATTGATGAGAACTTTTCTCTTTTGAACGTTTTATATTCAAGGGTAGCTATAGTTTCAATTGTACCTTTCAGAATAAGCTGTGGTGTCAGTAGGTGAGAAATAACAAAATTTCTGGTCATTTTGTAGCTTTTATCCAACATTTTCACTAGTTTTCTTCTCTGAATTATCTATTTTCTAATTTGCAATCCCCTTTAAGCTAGTGAGAGGTTACTAGCTGCTTTGATGTCTTCGATACACAGCTTGACACACAGAGAGGGATGCTTGCTCTTTATTCCTTTTTTAGCACAAAGCAGGGGCATGAAGGACATTAAGCTGCAATACTGAGCTGTCTGGATGTGAATCCAGCTCTGTAGTAGATAAAAGACTTGTTAGAGAGCTCGGCACTATGGTTCTGTATCTCCGCCCTCTTCCTGTTTCTTCTCCCTGCTCTTCATTCCTCCTCTCTTCATATAACCTAATGGGCTGTGTCACATGATGTTATAGTGACTGCAAAGGGATTTGAACTGTTTTTCAGAGAGAATTACGAGTTTAGGTCTCGGAAGAAGTATCTGATATGTGAGGAAAGAACCTGCTCTCTGTGATAAGACATATAGTTTCCTATATTAGTCTGTACTATTGATTTATGCAAAGTGTGTTGAAAGTGCAGATCCACTTTAAGCATGTGCTGTTTTCTTGTTTGCAGAGAGTACCTGGCTATTTTCAAGAAAACGGTAGCAATGCATGAAGTGTTCCTGTGCCGTGTCGCAGCTCATCCTATTCTTAGAAAAGATCTGAACTTTCATGTTTTTCTGGAGTACAATCAAGATGTAAGTTGCATACTAGGTTAGATCTAAGCTATAGACCCGGTCTGTTTCTCAGGCGTTTACAGAGGTTGTCCCACTACTTTAGGACAGATGGTCTATTCCTAGGATAGGACATCAATGTCTGATCAGTCAGGGTCTGACACCCAGCATCCCTGCCAATCTGCTGTTATCTATGTTGGCAGCAGTGGCCGTCGGTCGGAAATATCACTTGCGGAGCTGCTCCGTCTTCTGCTAGTGGCTGAGGCAGAGTACTGCACATCAGCCTCTTACTAATTTGAATAGACCTGTTGTATCGGAAATTTTTTTTTTCAGGTATACAACATGTAATCGTCATGGCCTGTGATGCCATTCACATGTCTGTGTTTCTTCGGGTACCATGTGTTCTTGTAAAACACATGACGTCTGTGTTTTTTTTTTTTTGGTTTCCCCCCCCCCTGGTATCACGGATGAAAAGGGCCAATACAAGTCTTTGAGTCTGGAAAAAATCACATACAGCACACGGATGCTTTTATAATTTATCCATTTGTGAAAAACACTGATGGTAAAAACGGACACAAGGATGACACACGGTACCATTTTTTTCACATACGTATAGCAACAATGATGTGTGAATGAGGCCTTAGCCTGAGAACAGAGTGTTGAGTGTCCGTCAGGTTATCCTGTTGTGGTGTGCAGCTTGTTTTCTGACTGGATCTTTTCCATACTACATGAGAGATCAGGGGTGCAGCTGAAAATATCCCTATTGGTATGTGCACACGTTGCAGATTTGGGCGCAGAATTTTCTGCACAAAATCTGCATCTCCTGGCAGAAAACGCAGGTGCAGATTTGATGCGTTTTTCTTGCGGATTTTGTGTGTTTTTGCTGCGGATTTTGTGTGGATTTCATGCGTTTTTTTTTACCCCTGCGGATTTCGATAATGGAAGGGTGCAGAAACGCTGCAGATCTGAACAAAAGAAGTGACATGGTCCTTCTTTCAATCCACTGAGTTTTCTATGCGGAATTTTCCGAACCATTAGCACAGCAATTTTTTTTTTCCTATTGATTTACATTGTACTGTAAATCACTTTGCGGATCTGCAGCGTTTCTTCACGGAAAAAAAAGCTGCGGATCCGCAGTAAATCCGCAACGTGTGCACATAGCCTTAGACGTCGGCGTACCCGTTGTTGAGTTTTTGAAGCAGTAGATGCTTCAGGAAAACGACAGCAATTTTTTCTTGAAACTTATTCTAAAGTGGTTAAAAAAAACCTTACATTTTGTAAAACTCTTTTTTCAGGCGTATTTAAAATCGGAATCCACATGAAAAGATGTCGTGCCCAGAACCCAATAGGCCACTACAATGTTTAATGGTGCCTGCCAGATTCTCATTTGTACAATACTTTTTGTTTTGATTGGTGAAAAGATTACCATTTCCATAAAATGAGATGAGAAAAAAAAAACTGTCAAAATGTAATTTAACACGGCACCTTGCTACTAACTAGTTAAATGCTTCATTAAGATAAGTCACAACCTTGCGGAGTACAAAGATTTTTGTTACAGCCATGATAAGCTGTGTCTACACTTCAGCAGTAGAAAACAGCAAGGGCATGAGCAAAGTCAACCCAAAGTACACTTTAATAGATCTTGGAATAATTATAAGTTCCACAATTCAATACATTAAAAAGAAAATGTTCCTGTGCTCAGATATCCTTACAAATGTGCTCCTGCTGTGTACGGTGTAGTGGCTGTATCCGACCATGCAGAGACGCTCCAGTTTATGGTAAGCACATAGCACAGCTTCAAATGTACCGTATATACTTGTGTATAAGCTGAGTTTTTCAGCACATTTTTTTTGTGCTGAAAACGTCCCCCTCGGCTTAGGCTACTTTCACACTAGCGTCGGGCACTGCATGTCGCAATGCATCGTTGTGGAAAAAAAACGCATCCTGCAAAGTTGCCTTCAGGATGCATTTTTTCTCCATAGACTTTTATTAGCGATGCATTTCGACGCAGTGCCACACATCGCAACCGTCGTGCGACGGCTGCGTCGTGTTTTGGCGGACCGCCGCCACAAAAAAAAGTTACATGTAACTTTTTTTGTTCGTCGAGTCTGCCATTTTCGACTGCGCATACGCGGCTGAAACTCCGCCCCCTCCTCCCCGGACCTTGCAATGGGGCATCGGAAGCGTCGTAAGACTGCTTCCGCTGCCCCCGTCAGGCATTTTTTTCACAGTATGCGTCGGGCCGACGCAGCGCGACGGCCCCGTACCGACGCTAGTGTGAAAGCAGCCTTATACACGAGTCATTGTCCCAGAAAGACGGCGGGGGAGGGGGAGCGGCAGAGCAGCGGGTCACAGAGGCAGCAGCCGGTGGCTGTGGCTAAAGCCTGTGCCCGCTGCTAAATAGAAATGAATATTCATTTCTTTTATAGCGCACACAGTTGCAGCCGCCTTCTTCCAGCACACATCCTACTTACCTTCCCTGCGCACCCTCGCTGCATCTTGTTCCAGTGCCAGCAGCTCTTCTGGCCAAGCGATCACGTGTCCCCCGCTCATTAAGATAATGAATTTTCACCTCTTTCCACTCCCATAGGCGTGGAGTGGATATTCATTACCTTAAAGGGAACCTGTCACCCCCAAATTCGAAGGTGACCTAAGCTCACCAGCATCGGGGGCTTATCTACAGCATTCTGTAATGCTGTAGATAAGCCACCGATGTTACCTGAAAGAGGAGAAAAAGACATTAGATTATACTCACCCAGGGGCGGTCCTGCTCCGATGGGCATCTCCGGTCCGGTACAGCTCCTCCCATCTTCATTCCATGACGTCCTCTTCTGGTCTTCACGCCGTGGCTCCGGCGCAGGCGTACTTTGTCTGCCCTGTTCAGGGGAGAGCAAAGTACTGCAGTCCGCAGGCGTTGGAAAGGTCAGAGAGGCCCGGCTCCTGCACACTGCAGTACTTTGCTCTGGCCTCAACAGGGCAGACAAAGTACGCCTGCGCCGGAGCCGCGGCGTGAAGACCAGAAGAGGACGTCATGGAATGAAGCTAGGAGGCACCGGAGCGGACCTGAGACACCCATTTTACCAGACCGCAGCGGGACCGCCCCTGGGTGAGTATAATCTAACGTCTTTTTCTCCTCTTTCAGGTAACATTGGGGGCTTATCTACAGCATTACAGAATGCTGTAGATAAGCCCCTGATGACGGTGAGCTTACCTCACCATCGATTTTGGGGGTGACAGGTTCCCTTTAATGAGCGGGGCCACGTAATCGCTCGGCCGGAAGAGCTGCTGGCACCAGAACGCGATGCAGCGAGGGCGCGTAGGGAAGGTAAGTAGGATTTTTTTTTAATTTTTTTTATAGGAGCTATGCATACAGGGATGGGGAGCCATGCATACCATGATATTGACGAGGGGACAATGCATACCCGGCTTATACTTGAGTCAGTACGTTTTCCCAGTTTTTCGTGGCAAAATTAGGTGCCTCGGCTTACACTTGTGTCGTCTTATACTCAAGTATCTACGGTACTTTGTTTGTGGGACAGCCCCTTTAATGCCCCAGGCAAAATATTAAAGGAATAATGATTATTATTAGAGAGATTATATTTCAATGATTATTATTAGAGATTATACTTCTACTTTTATAGCCCATTAATTGGAAGCAATTTGCATGCAGTAAATGCTTTGTGATCTCCCTTCAAATTTTGAAAGTGATGAGATGGGGAAGAATTTGGAAAATGTAGCCGCCTCATCAACTCTGTGGCACATTCAGACATTGCCTGATCAAAATCTTCCTTCCACATGCCACCTAGAAGCCGGTGGTCAGTTGAGCCGCTGATGTGCTCCAGCTCCTACTGAGACGACTCAAAACAAGTAATGTTTCAAGGCGGAACATAATGACCCCAATAAATTTTTTTTTTTTTTTTACAGTTAAGTGTTCGAGGGAAAAACAAGAAGGAAAAATTGGAGGATTTCTTCAAAAGTGTAGTGAAATCAGCTGATGGTGTCATAGTTTCTGGTACAAAGGTAAGCTGGGATGTTTGGTGGCCATAACTGCGCTTAGTATACTAAGCTAACACTAAATGACAATTGCTTCTCCTTTCCTACTGTCTTTGAAGGATGTGGATGATTTCTTTGATCACGAGCGGACGTTTCTTGTAGAATATCACAACAGAGTGAAGGATTCAAGTGCAAAGTCTGATAAGATGACAAGATCTCACAAATGCAAGTCCCTTTTTATTTAAACTGTACATTGTGTTATTTCCTAATTCACCAAATAATTTGGTGCCTGAGACCCCATTGGAAACACTTCAGTCATTTTGTAAGGCAGAGAATTCCTACAAATCAGTCTTTTGGTGTCTTAAAGGGTTTTTCTAGGTCTGTTTGCTTACAAACTTAAGTCAGGTAGTTGCTAACAGGCATCTGCTTGCCTGTTCTACCCGGTGCCGACTGAAAAGTGGTCACTCACCTCTCCTCGCTGTGATTCAGAGTAGCTCTTCTTCTTCTGGGCTGCTCTATCGACGGGGTTTTACTGCTGACATCATGCTGATTGAAAGCTGACTTCCTGCAGTTAGGCAATGGAGAGTCTGCTCTCAATCAGCATGTTGACAGTCAGGGCCCATCAACAGAGCGGAAGTGAAGCTGCTGCTCTGTCGACATTACATCAGTGCTGAATCGCCGTTGGGAGCAGAGATCGGTGTCTGGCACTGTGGTCAGGTAGTTAGCAGCTACCCTGCCTGTTAATTCTTAGGCCCTTAGTAAAATATGTAAATGGTTCTGAATGATCCCTTTAACAGAGTGTGTGCGGCAGAGAGGAGAAACAGCCATGCAACAATCATCCATTGCTATTAGAGATGAGCAAATCCATTTGTAGGATCCTGATCCACAGGCTTGTTCAGTACTCCGGTGGTCACCGGATGGGAGCCCTGTGAACCCCCCTCATACCCGCTGTTGCCCACGGCTCCTGATTTTGGAGCAGTGTCTTTTGTTGTGGCATGAACTAATCAAAAGTGAAGCTGCGGATGACGGCAGGTAGAAGGCGGTACGCAGGCTCCCATCTAGCAGTCACGGAGTACTGACCTAGGCTCTGGACTAGGGTCCTGCAAATTTATTCACTCATCTCTACTTACCATTTTTGGGACCATTACCTGTTAGCAGGATGAATCCTTCCCCTGGCCTCTGCTTTCTTCTTGGCTGCATTTCTTAACCCTGGTAAATAAGTTTAGCCATCTCTTTCTGTAATTTCCATAGACTTGAATAGAGAGAGCTGTGAATATGCAGCCACATATTTAGCCAGTCTACGTCTGCTGCATGTCATAGCCAAGATGGGGAAAAACCCTAAAGGAATGTGAACTTATGAGTGAAATACTCAGTCCAAATTTGGGGCACAGTCGCAGGGTCCTAATGGATTGCACTGGCACCTGGGGGCCCAGAAATCCCTTTCAGGTGCATCCTTTACATATACCATTCAAAAACGGTAAAATCACACAGGTTCTTATACAGAAACAGGTTTATTGGTAAATGACAGGTCCATACACAACCTGGTAGCCAAATGACCCCTCCTAATCGTCAGCATGTTTAGAATTTGTAGTCTTTTGTTCTTCATATTGGTGATATTGCCATGGCAGCACATTTTGAAAAGGTTTGATCCTGGATAATGATGAGCAAATATACTCGTTACTCGAGATTTCCTGAGCACGCTCGGGTGTCCTCCCAGTATTTTTTAGTGCTCGGAGATTTAGTTTTCCTCACCGCAGCTGAATGATTTACATCTCTTAGCCAGCTTGATTACATGTGGGGATTCCCTAGCAACCAGGCAACCCCCACATGTACTTATGCTGGCTAGCAGCTGTAAATCATGCAACTGCGGTGATGAAAACTCATTCTCCGAGCACTAAAAAATACTCGGAGGACACCCGAGTGTGCTCGGGAAATGTCGAGTAATGAGTATATTCACTCATCACTAGTCCTGGATAATATTTTCTTCCCATCTTTTGTTGTAGGTGTCGCTGATGATTATAACAGAATAGGCTCCTCCATGTACGCCTTGGGAACCCAAGATAACACTGACATATGCAAGTAAGATGCACACAGTGGAAATGCTTTTACATAGAAATTTTAGATCATATCCTTGGAAGCAGTATGTATCGATCTTTTTTTTTTTTTTTTTTTTTTTTTTTTTTTTTTTTTTTTTAAATCCAGTATACAAGCATTTCGATCACTCCTCCCCACTCCAGCAGGTGAATAGAGCAGGCTCTTGAGCTGATCACGCTCCACGGAAGGCAGTTGCCACAGCTCCGATCTCTACCTGTTTATTACCCACTTGAGTCTTGCTGTCAATTTCTGACAATGGAATTAAGTCGGTCATTAATTTGGGTGCCTATCGCACCCATCTAACCCATTTGTGGGGTGCTGATGGGATGCCATGGTAGCTGGTGTGTGCTGAAGAACCTCATCGCTGTCACCTTGGTGCTGCTTATGAGATTGTAAAGCTGCCTACATACTGCAGTATGTTGTACAAGTGATCAACGATTGAAATATTCAATACAGCTATGCGTATAAAAATTCAGTTTACTAAAATGCAACATGATTTAAACCATACGGTAAGTACCTTTTAAAGGAACAAAAAAATTCAACCATCAGAATTATTTTTTTGGTCACTGCACCCAAACACAAGCAATAAAAAGTTTTCAAAATGTTGTATGTACCATAAATTGATGCTAGTGAAAACTACATCTTGGCATTAAAAAAAAAAATCAGCATCTGCTAATGGCTGCATCACTCACTCTTCCACTTAAAAACTGTTTATGCAATGTGGCCGCTGTGGGGACACAGCTGCGATTGGTGGAACAGCGTCGATCAGGGAGAGAAGTTCCCTGTGTGGTTTTTGTTTTTTCTTATTTGAATTCCCATTCTAGATGGTAACAAGTGATGGTCTAGTAGTAGTCCCCGCCATTAATATAATCGCTTTTCTTTTCCTCTTGCCCACAGATTTTTCCTAAGAGTGTCTGAATTGTTTGACAAAACCCGGGTATGTATTTCTATTATTAATACTGCGTGGAATAATAATAATAATAATCTCTTTATATAGCGCCAACATATTCCTAAATAATTGCCACATTATTACAAACGACTGTAGCTAAGCTTGGTCAGGCTCACCATTAATGTACCTTTGTGACAGTGAAAATGAAATCTTAACATTATTGCTTGATATGTGAACACAAAGGAATTTCCATACTTAGAGATTGTATCAAGGTTGCAGATAATGGCTTTGAGTAGATTTGCGCTCCCTCAACCCTCAAAGCTATCGGAGCCTGGCTGCACAAATGTACTTGGCTATGTTTTACTCTGAGATGCTGCAGCACATCAGAGAAAACATAGTATGAAGTGCCGTCCGTGAACTATAGGGAGAGATGTGACTAATGTGATGGTTTTTTTTGTTTTTTTTTAAATTTTACCGTATACAGTTCGTTGCTGAGATTACCGGCCACCGATGCTGCCTTACCACAGTTGTCGGTCTTCTAAGCCAAGAATGCTTCACTTGGGAGCTCTTGTTATATGGCCGTCTGACTGCTCCCTTAACAACACAGACTGCCGTATAACACGGACGACAATCACGACGCAGTGCACGGACTGGCCAACGCCTCCTTACCTGATCGTGACAGCAGCATAGAAATGCATGCTGTCATTCTCCAGTCAGGAGAGCCACCAGCCACCATGTTATACGGCAATCTGACTTTGCCCTAATAGAGGTTGTAAGCACCGCTCTGAAGGTGGCCAGATTGCTTCACTCCTCCCTTGCTGTAGAGACAAAGGTAGCGCTGCTTGCAGCCTCGAAGAGTGCACAGATAGGGTGTCATATTTCCTAATTTCTTCTACTGTGTGTGAAATGGAAGCATGTCTTCCACCCATCCATCTCAAAGCAATTGCATTTCTGTCCAGAAGTGTAGCTTCCCAAAGAAATACCCTATCATGATGAGACCATAATTCCTCCTCCATAATCCTCAAATTCGGAATTCTGGGTTAAAATCAACAGGTGCTGCCATTATTTGTGATAGGATTATAAACCACCTCACCCAAGTACCGCCATGTAAGGTGTGAAAAGTCTGCAGGAGAGTCCTAGATCTGTGACAGGCGTTGGTAGACAACTTGCCAAATCGAAATAATCTGGATGGAGTTATATAGGAGTGATGAAAAACATACAACTCTCTAAGTTTATTATTTGCCACTGGGGACCCCGAAAGTATGGGCTCATAGGGCATCGGTCCATTGTTCTTCTGTTAGTGAAGGTATCAGTCGTCGCCATTGTTCTTCTGTCAGTGAAGATTTCAGTTGTTGCCATTTACTTTTCACAGACCATTGAGTCGAAGCAATTTTTCATGTTTAACAAGAATGTGTACAATGCAGATATTATACCGGTAGGGTCAAAAGAAAAGAAAATTTAATTTTCAAAAATATGGTCCAGCCACGTCGTGACATTAGATTGCTGCCCGAATATTGTTTCTTGTAGCTTCTCAAGATGCGGAATCTTAAGGATTCTCACACAACTGGGTTTATCATATGCGATCTGTAAAATTTAGAATTATCCTACTGTCGCTCCGTACTTGTACTCCCATCTTATGTAGAAATGACAAGCCCTGTGGTGGTTTATATGATCCTTCTAGTATAGCCCAAAAATAGTTCTCATCTAGGAGCTGTGCCATATGTGCCTCTGCCCTTGGTCTAGCTTCTCGGGATGTCCGAGTCCTCAAATACCTCAATTTGCCAGATGGGTAATACAAATATGGATCCGCTAATGCATATCCCCTCTTTCAGTCTTTGCAGCGCTTCACTACTAAGTTTAAGCCTTGAGGGACCCCATATAATTTTCCCATAAACAATGTAGTATCTTAAAAAAAAAAAAATAAATAATAAAACGGAAAAAGATTTTGGGGACCATCACAGAAGAGTATTCCAACATATACAGGCATTTTGGAAGAATTGCCATCTCCTTCCTGCAAATGTCTGTTATTCACATCCTGGGAAAGAATCCTGCCACACGTCAGATACTGGCGGAAAGTGTTAAATAGGCAGCATCTGTCTCCAACAAACACAGCCAGTGGTGAGTTCTGGCCGCTCTGTTAACCATTTACATGCTGCTATCTCTGACAGCGGCATTTAAATGGAACGCGCGTCAGTGCCTGCGCTCACCGGCTCCCTGCTGAAGGCTGAGCTCCATAGGAGTCCAAGATTTTCACTATATACTGCAATACTGTGATACTCTGGTACAACATAGGGGCACTAATTTTATGTAAGGGTACCGTCACACAGTGCCATTTTCATCGCTACGACGGCACGATCCGTGACGTCGCAGCGTCGTATGATTATCGCTCCAGCGTCGTAGACTGCGGTCACGCTTTGCAATCACGGCGCTGGAGCGATGCCGAAGTCCCCGGGTAACCAGGGTAAACATCGGGTTACTAAGCGCAGGACCGCGCTTAGTAACCCGATGTTTACCCTGGTTACCAGCGTAAATGTAAAAAAAACAAACAGTACATACTTACATTCCGGTGTCTGTCCCCGGCGTTCTGCTTCTCTCCACTGTGTAAGCACCATAGCCGGAAAGCACAGCGGTGACGTCAGACGTCACCGCTGTGCTCGCTTTCCGGCCGGCAGGCGCTCACAGTGCAGAGAAGCTGAGACGCCGGGGACAGACACCGGAATGTGAGTATGTACTGTTTGTTTTTTTTACGTTTACGCTGGTAACCAGGGTAAACATCGGGTTACTAAGCGCGGCCCTGCGCTTAGTTACCCGATGTTTACCCTGGTTACAAGCGAACACATCGCTGGATCGGTGTCACACACAACGATCCAGCGATGTCAGCGGGAGATCCAGCGACGAAAGAAAGTTCCAAACGATCTGCTACGACGTACGATTCTCAGCGTGATGTCTGATCGCAGTAGCGTGTCAGACACTGCGATATCGTAACGATATCGCTAGAACGTCACGAATCGTGCCGTCGTAGCGATGAAAATTTCACGGTGTGACGGTACCCTTAGAAACAGATTAAAAAAACCCCATATAATTTCAAATCAAGCTGTATCCCTACTCTCCCCGTTAAAAGTGAAGGAAAAATGTGAACCTACTTGCTGTCTACTATCTTCTTGTTTTTAGAAGTCCGGTCTATTAAAATATGGAATTAACGTGATCAGTAAACGCCATAGAAAAAATTCACAATACCACTTTTTTTTTCTTGGTACCCTTGCCTCCCTAAAAAAAAAAAAAAAGAAAATGTAATAGTCAAAACTTCATATGTACACAACATTGCTATCAATAAAAATGTCAACTCACCGCACAGCTCTAGCAGCAGAAAAATAAAAATGTTACGGGTCTTGGAAAATGGTGACAGAAAGCAAAAAAAAAAAAAATATATATATATATATATATATATATATATATATATATATATATATATATATATATATATATATATATATATATATATATATATATATATATATATATATATATATATATAGATATATAGATATATATACATACATACATACATACATACATACATACATACATACATACATACATACATACACATATATATACATACATACATACATACATACATACATACATACATACATACATACATACATACATACATACATGCATACATACATGCATATACATACACTCACCGGCCACTTTATTGGGTACACCATGCTAGTAACGGGTTGGACCCCCTTTTGCCTTCAGAACTGCCTCAATTCTTCGTGGCATAGATTCAACAAGGTGTTGGAAGCATTCCTCAGAGATTTTGGTCCATATTGACATGATGGCATCACACAGTTGCCGCAGATTTGTCGGCTGCACATCCCAAAGATGCTCCATACAAGGCAGGATGGATCCATGCTTTCATGTTGTTTACGCCAAATTCTGACCCTACCATCCGAATGTCGCAGCAGAAATCGAGACTCATCAGACCAAGCAACGTTTTTCCAATCTTCTACTGTCCAATTTCGATGAGCTTGTACAAATTGTAGCCTCAGTTTCCTGTTCTTAGCTGAAAGGAGTGGTACCCGGTGTGGTCTTCTGCTGCTGTAGCCCATCTGCCTCAAAGTTCGACGCACTGTGCGTTCAGAGATGCTCTTAGGCCTACCTTGGTTGTAACGGGTGGCGATTTGAGTCACTGTTGCCTTTCTATCAGCTCGAACCAGTCTGCCCATTCTCCTCTGACCTCTGGCATCAACAAGGCATTTCCGCCCACAGAACTGCCGCTCACTGGATTTTTTTTCTTTTTCGGACCATTCTCTGTAAACCCTAGAGATGGTTGTGCGTGAAAATCCCAGTAGATCAGCAGTTTCTGAAATACTCAGACCAGCCCTTCTGGCACCAACAACCATGCCACGTTCAAAGGCACTCAAATCACCTTTCTTCCCCATACTGATGCTCGGTTTGAACTGCAGGAGATTGTCTTGACCATGTCTACATGCCTAAATGCACTGAGTTGCCGCCATGTGATTGGCTGATTAGAAATTAAGTGTTAACAAGAAGTTGGACAGGTGTACCTAATAAAGTGGCCGGTGAGTGTGTGTGTATATATATGTATATATGTGTATGTATGTATATATATATATATATATATATATATATATATATATATATATATATATATATATATATATATATAATTTTTTTTTTTTTTTTTTTTTCTCCTACGCCTCATTGGGGGACACAGGACCATGGGTGTTATGCTGCTGCCTCTAGGAGGACACTAAGTAAACAGAAAGATTAACTCCTCCTCTGCAGTATACACCCCTTCACTGGCTACAATTCAACCAGTTCTTGCTTAGTGTCTGTAGGAGGCACTTGGGTCTGTTTTCAGACCCCAACTTTCTTATTTTAATTTTTATTTAAATGTTTATTTTTCTGTAAATTTTTTTATTTTTATTCAACGGAGTGAAGGGGGCGACGGATCCCTTTTATAGGGCCCGCTCTCCCCCGAACCAGCAACAGGCGAGCACGGCGAGTATACCTCCCCGTCCCTCTCCTGCGACGCTCGAGCACGCCAATTTTTACTGGGGCGACGGTTTCCATCTTTGGTCCCGATCTCCCTTCCCCCCTGCAAGACGGCGAGTACATAGAGCCTGCTCTAATGTACCTCTCCGGGGGCCCGACAGACAAGGCCCACACTGCATAGTGTTGCACAAAAGGATTCCATGGTCTGACAGAAGAGGATGGAAGCTGAATGGATGGGAACTGCAACAGGCACAGGATGGATGGAGCGCGCAGGTGACAGGGGGACCTGCATTACCGGAGGGCACTGTGAGTACACATCCCTCCTGCGCTCCAAAGCTCTATGGGGACAGGCGCCGGCGGTACTTGCGGCAGAGTCCCTGGGGAGAGGTGCCGGCGGTCGGGGGTCTGCGGTGGTCAGCGACGCTCCTTTTCGGCCGCCGCACATCGCCGGGCAGGCCGGTAATTTAGTCCCCGGCTTTTCAGCCGGAGTAGGCCGCGGTGGGCAGATCCCTCCCACGGCCGTAACCCTGCCCCCTATATCGGCGCTTCTCGTCTGGGACTAGAGGCGCCCTGCAGATCTCGGGGGCCATATTGCCATCTCTCTGCAAGGTGGCCCACGCTGACCAGGAACCACCACGGCTACATTCCTCCCCGGAGACACAGGCACAGGACCGTGGGTAAGCTGCTTCAAGAAAGCTTAACCCTTTTCCTGCGTATACTGCCCCGCTCTGTCTCTAAAGACACTATGTCTCAATCCAAGGAGACTAAAAAGGGTAACAAGAAGCACACAGTGTTTTTCACTGTATGTGCCACTTGCAATACGGCCCTGCCCCGAGCTCACAGTAACCCGTTGTATGCGGATCGTGTCCCGGCCTCTGTGCAGCCGCCTCCCGCCGCCGTCGACCCTGTAGAGCCTAGCCCCCCTGAGTGGGCAGCTGCTCTGTCATGATCTATGGCTTCCCTAGTCAGGGCAATTGACTCCCTCCGGGGCCCCCCTTCAAGTCAGACCGCGGAGGACTCGGGCGACGGTACGGATCCGTCCACCAGCAGGGGGCGTACTCTGTCACTTTCTACTCGGGGTTCCAGAAAACGTACCCATGTTCCATCCCCTGACCACGGGCCAGTTGGTTTTTCAGTGTCGGTGAGCTCCGCTTCCCGGTCCCCTTCTCCAGACAACCCAAACGACTCTGAATATGAGTCCGACGATTCCTACGTTCAGGATTCCTCCACCTCCCAAGAGACACTCGATTCTCTCATCGAAGCGGTCAACCAGACCCTGAAGGTGGCCAAAGAATCCGTATCTACGCCTGAACACGTGTATTTCAAAAAGACTAAACGTGTCCAAAAGGTTTTTGTCACTCATCCTGAGTTCAAGGAGATTGTACAAAAACACAGGGACTGTCCCGACAAACGCTTCATGGGTCAAAAGCCCATCGAGGCCAAATATCCTTTTCCTCAGGAACTAATCAAGGACTGGCTGCAGTCCCCCTCAGTGGACCCTGCTGTGTCACATCTCGCTTCCAAAACCATCCTGTCCCTGTCAGACGGCTCCTCGGTTAAGAACCCCTCTGACCGTCAGATTAATTATCTGGCTCGCTCCGTCTCCGAGGCCACCGGAGCCTCTCTCTTCCCATCTTTCGCTGCCTCTTGGGTGGCTAAGGCTATGGTCTCTTGGGCCGAGACGCTTTCCACAACCATCCAAGTTAGCGACCTACCTCCAGAGGCGATCAACCTGGCTAACCAGATATCCCAGGCTGGGGATTTCGTAGACAACGCCTCAATAGAGGCAGCCAATTGCGCTGCACAGGCAGCTGCGAATGCAATCTCCATTAGAAGAGCCCTGTGGCCCTGGGATTGGCGAGCAGATTCGGCTTCCAAGCGCTCTTTGACATCTCTGCCCTACCAGGCTGGTCGTTTATTTGGAGAAAAATTAGACCAAATAATCTCGGATGCCACCGGGGGAAAAAGTAAATTTCTCCCCCAACAAAAGCCTACCCGGCCGTTTTCGGTATCAACAACAATCCCGATTTCGGCCCTTTCGTAACAATACCAACTGGTCATCTACATCCTCTGCCTCCACATCAGGACGAGGCTCGCGCGGTGACCGAGGTCCCCAGGTCTCTTACAGACCTAACCGTAACTGGAAACCCAGACTGAGACCACCCGGGTCTAGGGGATCCAGATCCCTTAGATTCTCCACTCAATGACTCCTTGCAACATCCGGGGGGGCACCAACAAAGTAGGAGGGCGTCTACTTTTGTTCCGTCAAGCCTGGCTCTCGGTTGTTTCCGACGAGTGGGTCAGGGAACTGGTGTCCACCGGATACAAAATAGAATTTTCCAACCCCCCCACACACACACACACACACACACACACGCTTCTTCCAGTCTTGCCCTCCCAAATCGAAGACAACAGCCTTTCTCCAGGCCATACGGGCACTACAAAGGGACGGAGTCATCATTCCGGTTCCCCTAGACCAAAGGTTCAAAGGGTTCTACTCGAACCTATTCGTGGTCCCAAAGAAGGACGGATCGCTGCGTCTGATTCTGGACCTGAAACTTCTAAACAAATTTGTCAAAATTCGACATTTCAGAATGGAATCCCTCCGTTCTGTGGTCACGTCCATGGAAAAAGGAGAATTCCTGGCGTCCATAGACATCAAGGATGCTTACCTCCACATCCCAATCTTTCCTCCGCATCAGTAGTTCCTCCACTTCACATTTCGCTGAGAACACTTCCAGTTTGTGGCCTTGCCCTATCGGTCTCGCCACCGCTCCCAGAGTCTTCACGAAGGTCATGGCGGCTGCCATGGCCATTCTTCATTCCAGGGGAGTGGTGGTACTTCCGTACCTGGACGACCTACTGATAAAGGGTCCATCTTACCCAGCCTGCGAAGAGTCCGTCGTTCTCACGGTGGATACTCTTTCTCGCCGGGGTTGGAAGATAAACTTTGAAAAATCCTCTCCGATTCCGGCCCAACGGATCTCCTTTCTTGGGATGACACTGGACACTTCTCGCAGTCTGGTCATTCTCCCTTAAGACAAGGCCTTAGCCTTGCAGCAGGGAGCTCAGAGTCTTTCCCGTCCAGTCTCCCACTCCATCCGTTTCAGCATGCGCATTCTCGGGCAGATGGTAGCAGCCATGGAAGCGGTTCCATTCGCGCAATTTCACCTCCGTCCCCTACAGCATGCGCTACTGTCGGCGTGGGACGGCAACCCGTCCTCCCCCGACCGCCGCTTCACTCTGTCCCCACGGGTCAGGAAGACCCTCAGGTGGTGGACGCTGAAGTCCTCCCTAATCCAGGGAAGGTCTTTTCTCCCAGTGTGGTGGCTGGTGGTGACCACCGATGCCAGCCTCATGGGCTGGGGGGTGGTTTTCAACCATCACACAGCACAAGGGCGGGGGTCCACTCGAGAGTCTCGCCTTTCCATCAATCTCCTGGAAATACGATCAGGCAAGCGTTGTTCCGGGTTCACTATCTTATGGCGGTTTACCCCGTCAGAATCCAGTCCGACAACGCCACGTCCGTGGCGTACATCAACCGTCAAGGGGGAACCCGCAGCAAGACTGCTATGCTCGAGGTGTCCCACATCCTGCGTTGGGCCGAGTCCAACCATTCGCCCATCTCGGCGATCCCCATACCAGGTGTGGAGAATTGGGCGGCGGACTTCCTCAGCCGCCATGGTCTCGCCTCGGGCGAGTGGTCCCTTCACCCGGAGGTTTTCCAGCAGATTTCTCATCACTGGGGGACCCCAGATGTGGATCTCATGGCATCCAGGTTGAACAACAAGGTTCCACAATTCTTTGCACGGTCACTCGATCCACGGGCCATCGGAGTAGACGCCCTGGTCCTGCCGTGGCGTCAATACCGCCTCCCGTACATTTTTTTCCCCTCTTCCCCTGCTACCAAGGGTCATCAAGAAGATCAGGGCAGAGGGGTTACCAGTGATCCTCGTCGTGCTGGACTGGCCGCGCCGAGCATGGTACGCGGAACTGGTTCAGCTGGTCGTCGACGTCCCCTGGCGTCTTCCAGATCGCGTGGATCTTCTCTCACAGGGCCCGATTTACCACCAGAACTCAGGGGCCCTGTCTTTGACGGCCTGGCCGTTGAATCCTGGATTCTAGGCCAAGCGGGTTTCACTCCCAAGGTGTCTTCCACCATGATCAGGGCTAGGAAACCTGTATCCATACGCAGTTACCACCGTACCTGGCGAATTTTCTTCTCATGGTGCGACGCACAAGGGCGATCTCCTCTGGTATTTTCTATCCCCGCCATATTGGATTTTCTCCAATCTGGACTAGAGTCGGGACTTGCACTTAGCTCTCTAAAGGGTCAGGTTTCGGCATTGTCAGTCCTTTTCCAACAAAAGATTGCCAATAGATTGCCGGTGAAGACTTTTTTCCAGGGAGTTTCCCGTGTGGCGCCTCCCTACAAAATGCCTTTGGATCCGTGGGATCTTAATTTAGTCCTCGGACCTCTTCAGGAGACTCCCTTCGAACCGCTACAGGACGTTTCCCTGACCTTCCTCTCCTGGAAGGTAGTTTTCCTAGTGGCTATTACGTCCATCAGACGGGTTTCGGAGCTGGCGGCACTCTCCTGCCACCCTCCGTTTCTAATTTTTCATCCGGACAAGGCAGTATTGAGGACCTCTCCCGCTTTTCTGCCCAAGGTCGTTTCTTCTTTCCACCTCAACGAGGAGATTGTTCTGCCTTCGTTCTGTCCGGCACCAGTCCATCGCATTGAAAAGGCTCTGCACACTCTTGATGTGGTAAGGGCTCTTCGACGGTACGTCTCTTGGACGGCTCCCTTCCGCACGTCGTATGTCCTGTTTGTACTTCCAGAGGGACCAAGGAGGGGTTCTCCCGCTTCCAAAGCTACTCTAGCCAAATGGATTCGGTCGGCTATTCAAGAATCCTATCGTGTCAAAGGTGTTCCTATCCCAGCAGGGATCAAGGCCCATTCTACTCGGTCGGTGGGCGCCTCGTGGGCCATTCGGCACCAGGCGTCAGCACAGCAGGTCTGCAAGGCTGCGACATGGTCCAGTTTGCACACTTTTACCAAACATTACCACATTCATTCTCTCTCTTCTGCAGACGCCGCCCTTGGCAGGCGCATTCTGCAATCGGCAGTACCTTAGCCATAAGCCAGTGGTACATGGGGTATTAGCATATGTTGCTCCCCACCCAGGGACTGCTTTGGGACGTCCCATGGTCCTGTGTCCCCTAATGAGGCGTAGGAGAAAAGGAGATTTTTGTGTACTCCCCGTAAAATCTTTTTCTCCGAGCCAATCATTGGGGGACACAGCACCCACCCTGTTAGCCTGTTTGGCTTGTTGTTACTTCCTTGGTTTTGACATAGTTTGTCATTTGTTCATGCTCCTACTGCTTTACTACCTTACTACCGAACTGGTTGAATTGTAGCCAGTGAAGGGGTGTATACTGCAGAGGAGGAGTTAATCTTTCTGTTTACTTAGTGTCCTCCTAGTGGCAGCAGCATAACACCCATGGTCCTGTGTCCCCCAATGATTGGCTCGGAGAAAAAGATTTTACGGTGAGTACACAAAAATCTCCTTTTTTAAACATTGGATAGCACTCTGCTGTATTATACTAATACTCGGAATCAATCTTTAAAGGGAATATGTAAGCAGGTTTTATGTAATCTGACAGCAGCATGATGTAAAGGCAGAAACCCTGATTCCAGCAATGTATCACTTCGTTTACTGAGTTCAGCAGTTGTGACATAATCGCAGTTTTCTCAGATTTCTGTCTGCCAAAAAGTTGCTAATATTTGTTGGGGGCATGGTTGGACCAGGAGGCATGAAACACCTAGTCCTGTCATGATCTCCTGCTGATTAAAACACTGATTTTATTGAAACTGCAAATTGCAGGTCACTAAGTGACACTTCACTGGAATCAAGGTCTCTACTCCTACATTATGCTGCTCTTAGATTGCATAGAAAAATCTGCTGATAGATTCCCTTTAATCGATTTGCTTTATTTTATAGTAAGGATTTTATAATCTGTGTTTAGGAGGGATGTGGGGCAGATAAACCCACAATTTTCGGCCGGTTTGTCTGCCTTTTGTAGTACCATATTGGTAGCATCATACAAACGAGACTGGAAAGGTTTCCCTTTGACAGCTTCAGAGTAATTGGACTCCCTTCATCTACATATATTTTATGTTTAATCTGGTTTTTATTGAAAAGAAATTCAGAACAATCAAGTGACAAAGGATTCAGCAACATAATGATTACGGCGTACAAAAAGAAATCTCATTTACAACTGTATATCAAGACCTGTCGCTAACAAGTCCCGAAATAATAGCACTTTCAGGTCAAAAGTCATTTTCAATCAAGTCCAACAAAATCTGAAAAGAAAAATAAAACCATGGCAGATGTAGGAATCCCCTATCCAGGGAGACTGTATGATTTTTGGCGATACAAATGAAGTATCCGCTGAAAGAGAGCAACCCA
The DNA here is from genome assembly GCF_051348905.1 of Ranitomeya variabilis. Lineage (NCBI taxonomy): Eukaryota > Metazoa > Chordata > Amphibia > Anura > Dendrobatidae > Ranitomeya > Ranitomeya variabilis. The sequence goes on along the minus strand of NC_135232.1, from coordinate 657,787,452 downwards.
AACAAGAGAAGCTAGGTCACTCCAAATAATAATGGTATAAACACAAAAGGAAAGAATGAGACGAAGAAGAGGAATAAGGGGGGAGAGAAGAGAGAAAGAAGAGAGGGGGAGGAACCATGAAGTCTGATATAAAAGGGGGCAACTTGCACCCCTATAATGACGTCTGTCTAACCCTTATTGTTCAATCTATCTTCCTTATGGCTTAAAAAAAGAGGGATTGAAAATTCTAAAAGTCCATATACAAAATCCAAGGACTCCAGACCTGCAGATATTTCTCCATTGAACCATTAACCTCAGCGGACAATTCCTCCATAGTTTGAAGGCTGGTCATTTCCTTAACCCATTCAGACATATTCGGAGAATCTGCATATATTTTAGATAATCCCACGGGCATGCCATCTGGACCCGGATCCTTCCAATTAAGGCACAGCTCTCCCAACCTCAGCATGACCGATGTGTAGAAATATATGAAGTTGTCACACTTGGGTCAGCAGAGCCGCCGGCTAGTCCGTGTACTGAGTTCCATTTTGGTCCTATATATACACCTATATATACGCCCGTTTGACTGCGCCCCTAGAGAGCCATGATGGCCCCATTGGCTTTATCTGAATTGCTATCCCCCTCCAGCAGTTGCCGGGCCTCACTAGAATTGCAGAAATTCACTTTGATCTAAATTTTCATTCATTCATTTCTTCCGCTCTCTAGTGAAGGTGAGAGCTATATAAAGTTTCTCCAAAAATTCTTTGAATGTATATTCTCTACTATTTTCAATAGCAAATTACCTTCGTTGGCTTTAATACTCCGTATGGTTGGTGACACCCGATTCTGTTGATTTACTTGTCATTGATGTTCTCAATATGACTTCTCTAACGTGCATGGCTCTGTTGTGGGGGGGGGGAAGCAACGTCTGAATGCAGCCTATCTAACCAATGATAGTCAGTAAATCCGATGACCTGCACAGCTTTTACTCTAGTTTCAATGCATGGAACTAAAGATTTTGGGGGGGAAGTTGTGGTCACTTGTCCTACAGTTTCTTAAGCAATGTTTTCCAGCAAATATCAGCACAAAGAGAAATGTGTGCCTAGAACTATATTTAAAGGAACTGCTTCCCAGTCTTGCTGCACGACTGCTGCCAGCAAAGTATCTGTAGTGTGCTCACCTACATAGTCTGACAGATCTATTGACGGGGGGACCATAGACACTGTAGGGGTGAGGGGACCGTAGACACTGGGGGGGGGGGGGGACCGTAGACACTGTAGGGGGGAAGACCCTAGACACTGTAGTGGCGGGGGGACCGTAGACACTCCCTGTGTGTGTATATACTATGCAGCAAGCGCCCCCTAGTGGTTGTTGAAGGCATCCAGGACTTGATAATTTACCTCTGTCTATGACATAGATGTATGAGAAAAACAGGACTTCACCCTCTCGGAAATTTTACCTCTGCATGTGTCTACTGTAGCCAGTTAAGACAAGGGAGTTGTATCAACAGTTTTTTTTTTTTATCCTTTCTCTAGAAAATTGAGGCCCGGATATCGGCTGATGAAGACCTGAAGCTTTCTGATCTTCTGAAATATTATTTAAGGGAATCACAAGCTGCTAAGGTAAACGGTTCACTGCGTAGATTACTACAACATAAGGCTTGCTTCACACGTGTTTCAATGGATTTATCGGATTTTCCTAAATGTTTCATAACAAAGTCCTTCACCCTGCAGGGTGCTTCTTGCTGGCCAAACCTGGTGTATCCCATTCAGGTCATTGAGCAGTCACAGGTAAATCCTGAGGGACCTGAATTGCCAATAAATGGAGGCTATGACTCTAGTAGATTCTTCATGCTTTGTAATACTGTAAAGCTTCTCCCTCAGACTGACCTGGCTGGCTTTGTGCTCTAATGCAAAAGTGTAAAGGTACCTTCACACCGATCAACTTTCCAACGAGAACGACAACGATCCGTGACGTTGCAGCGTCCTGGATAGCGATCTCGTTGTGTTTGACACGCAGCAGCGATCTGGATCCCGCTGTGATATCGCTGGTCGGAGCTAGAAGGCCAGCACCTTATTTCGTCGTTAGGTCGGTGTGTATCGTTGTGTTTGACAGCAAAAGCAACGATGCCTGCAATGTTTTACAATGGTTAACTAAGTATAATAAATATTTTATTAGGGAACACAGGTACAGATGAAAACCAGGAAAAGGAGGAGATACACCTACTAGCACATGCCAGAAATGGACGCTCTGCAGGACATACAATGATGTGACAGGCAAAGAAAATAACACTATTAAATATATATATATTGCACCAATACCATACAGCCTGATTTAATATTAGCCCCATACAGGAGGAAATAAATAGGTAAGAAACATCACATATTAGAATAACATATTACCCGTATATACGGCCAAGTACTGTCCAGGAGCGTCCCCCCGACGCGCGTTTCGGCGCTGTAGCCTTTCTCAAGGGGTGACCCTTGAGAAAGGCTACAGCGCCGAAACGCGCGTCGGGGGGACGCTCCTGGACAGTACTTGGCCGTATATACGGGTAATATGTTATTCTAATATGTGATGTTTCTTACCTATTTATTTCCTCCTGTATGGGGCTAATATTAAATCAGGCTGTATGGTATTGGTGCAATATATATATATTTAATAGTGTTATTTTCTTTGCCTGTCACATCATTGTATGTCCTGCAGAGCGTCCATTTCTGGCATGTGCTAGTAGGTGTATCTCCTCCTTTTCCTGGTTTTCATCTGTACCTGTGTTCCCTAATAAAATATTTATTATACTTAGTTAACTATTTTGGAGTCCTTTAGTCGTGTTGTTCTCTTGTTTTGGTACTGTTTTTGCGACTGGTCTCAGTCTTAGGTCCATAGCCATAATCGTCACAGCATCAATATGATTGCACTTATAGTTTAAAAACATTCTGTGATGTTTCTGTTCATGAAGTGTGTTGACAATGTTTTACAATGGTAACCAGGGTAAATATCGGGTTACTAAGCGCAGGGCCGCGCTTAGTAACCCGATATTTACCCTGGTTACCATTGTAAAAGTAAAAAAAAAAAAACACTACATACTCACCTTCTGATGTCTGTCACGTCCCCCGCCGGCGGCTTCTGGAGAGCCGTGGCCAGTCCATGCATTGCGGTCCATTCCCAGATGTCCGCATGAGTCCTTCATCTCTACTAGGCCTCACACACATCTACTTGTGTAGCTGGGCTGTTCTGCTGCAGTTGCAAATCAGATGCTGCAGGATGCTTCACACCCTCCGATCATTGACTCAATCCACCGTCCACTACCTGACGGATGCCGCTGCTTACAGGGAAAAGCATCTGCAACGTTCACCCATCAGGTATTCCCCCCCCCAGATGAGCCTTATGTTTCTGCGGCATTGCAGCTGGTTAATTTACCGGTATTCAGTAGGATTACAGGAACATTATATATGGAGTACAGAGCCGTCCTTATTCTTTTCCCAGTGATCAAACTCCAAGCGGAAACTAAATCTTCTTAATCTGTTTTCTTTTTCCAATTTATTACTTTGAGTTTCTCATTTCCAGGATTTGTTGTACAGAAGATCCCGCTCGTTGGTAGATTATGAAAATGCCAATAAAGCACTAGATAAAGCGAGGGCTAAAAACAAGGATGTGCTGTCTGCGGAAACCACTCAGCAGTTAAGCTGCCAGAAGTTTGAGAAAATCTCTGAATCTGCAAAACAAGGTAAGGGGGGTTGGAGAAGTATCTGAAAGATATATGATCTGCCAGAAATGTCTCGGTAATCCTTATATTGGTCAGTGTTGGAGCGGGGGATGCAGGGGGCTCGTACTATGGGCTAGATAGCAATAGGTAGACGGTAATATCTGTGCGCTTGCACCAATCCAGACTGCGGCAGAGCGGCTTATGGTTTTTAAGAACATTAGCCGACAGGATTACCTAAGTACACTTTTTACGCCCTGTGAGCGACTCCTAATGTGACACATACTTTTGCGTACTTCCATTATTGCACAATAATCAGTCTTATTTCACTTCCTTATTCCTGAAAGCTTTTAGCATGCTTTTATTTAACCCCTTACTTAGACATTTTGGACCTAATCGTCAACCTCAAGCATGTTTTTATGCTGATGCCAAAAAGGGGTGCACAGGCATCACTGCCAAGGATTTAAAGGATTCAACATAGAGATCTTTGCAGTGAGTGCTGCATATAGGGCTCTATTTGGTTTTCATCCCAATTTGCATATATCTCATCACGGCTGTGGTGGTAGATCCATCCAAGCCATATTTTCCCTGGCCGATAATGTAAGCTTTTCTAGAAAGGTGTTTTTGGGTTTTTTTTGTAGATAATCAGGGATAATCTAAACAGGCTGCAAACCATGAAACAAACAAGCAAAATTCTTGTTTGTCCGGTGAAATGGTTTTTAAGCTTAAAATCGTCATTCTCGATAGCACATCGTCCTTTGTATTCAGAACATGTGCTGCCGAGAACAATATTCAATGCATATTAATAATTAATACATGGAAATGTGTTCAGCCCGTCTCCCCAGGTTATTAGATGTCAACCAACTGATCAGCCAACAAAATGCAGCCTGAGACTTGATTGTTAGTGTATTTACCCTGACATAGTTATTAAGGATGAAGGAAGACTTTAAGTCCATCTAGTTCAACCCATAGCCTAACCTAACATGCCCCAACATGTTGATCCAGAGGAAGGCAAAAAAAAACCATGTGGCAAAGAGTAAGCTCCACATTGGGGAAAAAAATTCCTTCCCGACTCCACATACGGCAGTCAGACTAGTTCCCTGGACATGAACACTCGTTCATAACAACTCTTCTGTGAATGATATTCTTTGTGTGAGAATTGGGTTTAGGTCAGGGCTCTGTGGTCAAGAATGGCCACAAAGTTGTTCTGAAGCCACTCCTTTGTTATTTTAGCTGTGTGCTTAGGGTCATTGTCTTGTTGAAAGGTGAACCTTTCGGCCAAGTCTGACGTCCAGAGCATTCTGGAAGAGGTTTTCATCCAGGACAAATCTGTACTTGCCCGCATTCATTTTTCCTTCAATGGCAACCAGTCATCCTGTCCCTGCAGCTGAAAAACACCCCCATAGCATGATGCTGCCACCACCATGTTTCACTGTTGGGATTGTATTGGGCAGGTGATGAGCAGTGCCTGTTTGCTCCACATACACTGCTTAGAATTATCACCAAAAAGGTCTATCTTCGTCTCATCAGACCAGAGAATCTTATTTCTCATAGTCTGGGAGTCCTTCATGTGTTTTTTAGCAAACTCTGTGCCGGCTTTCATATGTCTTGCACTAAGGAGATTTTTCCATCGGGCCACTCTGTCATAAAGGCCCGACTGGTGGAGGGCTGCAGTGATAGTTGACTTTGTGGAACTTTCTCCCGTCTCCCTACTGCATCTCTGGAGCTCAGCCACAGTGATCTTGGGGTTCTTCTTTACCTCTCTCACCAAGGCTCTTCTCCCACGACTGCTCAGTTTGGCTGGACGGCCAGGTCTAGGAAGACTTCTGGTGGTCCCAAACTTCTTCCATTTTAGGATTCTGGAGGCCACTGTGCTCTTAGGAACCTTGAGTACTGCAGTAATTCTGTTGTAACCTTTGCCAGATCTGTGCCTTGCCACAATTCTGTCTGAGTTCCTTGGCCAGTTCCTTTGACCTCATGATTCTCATTTGGTCTGACGTGCACTGTGAGCTGTGAGGTCTTATATAGACAGGTGTGTGCTTTTCCAAATCAAGTTCTATCAGTTTAATTAAACACAGCCGGACTCAAATGAAGGAGTAGAACCATCTCAAGGAGGATCACAAGGAAATGGACAGTATGTGACTTAAATAGGAGTGTCCGAGAAAAGTGTCTGAATGCTTATGACCTTGTGATATTTCAGTTTTTCTTTTTTAATAAATTCGCTAAAATTTCTACATTTGTTTTTTTCATTCAAGATGGGGTGCAGAGTATAAATTAATAAGAAAACAATGAACTTTTTTGAATTCACCAAATGGCTGCAATGAAACAGAGTGAAAAATTTAAAGGGGTTCTGAATACTTTCCGTACCCACTGTATGTGCACTGAATCAATTATGATCGTTCAGTGTGCATCCTTTAGCTTGGTCTGCTTATGTAAACCACATTAAACGATTGGCAATCTGTAAATCTTTACCTGTCATTTAGTTTTTAAAAATATACATGAAGATAAGAAACTGTTTCATAATATCAGTGAAATCTGCTTTTTCCCTTCTCCCATGACAGCACCACCTGAAAGAGGGTATGCGCCCATCAAGGACAGGAAACCTACAGAACAAAATGGCGGTACCTCTCCTCCGCTTCAGTTTTTTGTTTCCTGTCCTTGAGGGAACCTAGCAAGTGAGCGGTACTTTGACTTGCCCAGATCTGGATGGTTTCCAGGACGGGATGCCTTCTGAAGGGGTGAGGTACCACTGGCCATGAGGTCAGTGCGAAGCAGTGCAGGCAGAGACCTCTTGGTACAAAGTCTCTGGCTGACACAAGGTTCCGGGTCTGCGCATGCTGGGGCTGCAGGAGCTCCCCGGTGGAGTGCGCCGGGACTCTCTTCCAGAGCTGCGCACGTGCGGGGTGCGCTGTTTGGAATCCCGGTGCACACTTGCAATGAGTGCGCCGGAAAGTGAGCCCACCCGGGACTGCGCGGGGGGATATTCGGTACGTTCCGATGACGTAGTGTGCCGGAAACTACAGCCGACATCCGGGTCGGTGCAGGACTGGCTGAGGCTCCCTACCCACAGCACGCCGGATTCAACAATTCGAAGTCAGGGGCTGGATGGAGGTGTGCCTGGTCCATCCCGGTATGAGGAATGGATGTGCAGCAGCAGGCGCCACAGCAGTCAGTACAGCTGCACCATTGCCAGGGATGCAGCAGTGGTAGTCGGGCAAGCAGCATAACCAGCCTGAAGAATAAGGCAGGTCATAAGTCCACCTCCAGGGGAGAACGATCTTCTGAACTGATCCAGCTTTCATCTCCAGAACCATAGATTGATCAGTTGAATGGTGAATGATCTACCCGAAAGTTGTTATTATTATTATTATTATTTATTGTTATAGCGCCATTTATTCCATGGCGCTTTACAAGTGAGGAGGGGTATACATAATAAAAACAAGTACAATAATCTTAAACAATACAAGTCATAACTGGTACAGGAGGAGTGAGGACCCTGCCCGCGAAGGCTCACAATCTACAAGGGATGGGTGAGAATACAGTAGGTGAGGATAGGTTCACCATATTATATGGGTTCCCCTTTTCTTTATGTATTTTTTTTACTAGGAAAGGCCCCTGAAATGTAGCACCAAGCAGAACAATAAGGAGGGTGCTCTGTGCAGGGAAGATTTATCCTGCACTTATGTTAAAAGACCACATCCTGATTGCATACAGTGAACCATCTCGGAGGAAACCCTCGGGTTTGCTACGGACCTTAAGTCCATAATTAGATCAGAAGTCCAGGATTCATTAAAACACCTAATGAAACAGAAAGGGGAGGAAAGATCAAGACTGCAGTCATCTGAGTCTGTGGGTTCAGTAACATTAAAGGATAGGGAGGATTCTGATTTATCTGGCTCCTCTTCCTCCTCTGATAGTGATATGGATAGGCCTTGTTTTCCAGCAGAGGACACAGACAGGCTGGTCAGAGCAATCAAGTCAACTATGGGCATAGCTGATCCTAAGATCCCTAGAACAGTCCAGGACATCATGTTCGGGGGTCTGGAACAGAGGAAAAGTGCTCTTTCCCGGTCAATGAAAAAATCAAAATGCTCTTTGGTAAGGAATGGAAGAAACCGGACCGTAAAAACCCATTACCATCTTCGTCAAAAAGAAGATATCCGTTTGACGAAGAAGCAGCAAGCGTATGGGATAAAACTCTTAAAATCAATGTGGCTATAGCAAAATCAGCAAAAAAAAGTCTACCTTGCCCTTTGAAGACCTGGGGCCTCTTAAAGACCCCCTGAACAAGACAGCGGAGGTTTACTTGAAACATGCATAGAAAGCATCAGCAGGGTCGTTAAAACCAGCAATAGCGGTAACCTGCACAGCCAGATCCATGATGGTGTGGCTACAGCAGCTTGAGGACCAGATAAAGAACATCACCCCTAGGGATAAGATCTTGGCCAACCTTCCGCTGATAATTTTATTGGGTAAACATTAAAACACCAGACATGAACAGGTAAAAAAGCATAGGGAAGGGGGGCACCCATTAAACCATGAACAGGCCAAAACACAGGACCAGGTGTCCAAACATCACCGAGTCACTAGCAGGGGTGCAGCACTATACAGGGTTGTTAGGAACAAATGCCCATGTTAATTAAAGACAATGCTTATAGAAAAATATTTATACCGTGGGCATATGCTACACATCATAACACAAATCATCGCCGTAAGGTATAGCTACATACCTAATACCTGCAGGACCGGTGTATGGGCGGAACAGCTGGACAGGACCCCGACGCGCGTTTCGGAGCAAAGAAGACTCTCCTTCCTCAGGACCCCCGAAGGTAGCCTCAAAGTTTCATAGAAGCCAGGAGATAGTTCTCCCCTCTTTTAGCGACCCGAAAAATACGTAGAAACAGAAGCCTCATGTTGGATGTTAGGATAGCCTTGGTGCAATACTTAGCCATGCCAAGACAGTGGAGAAAGAGTGAGTCCTTATTCTTGTCATTCCAGGGGATTAAGAAAGGTCTTAAGGGGTATCATAGCTAGATGGATTAGGTACGCCATTAGCCTAGTGTGCTCCTCTAGTAATATGCTGGTTCCTAAGAACCTGAAGGCCCATTCAACCAGGGCCATGGCAGCCTCCTGGACTGAGAAAGTGGAGGTGTCGATCAACAGAATATGTAAGGCAGCAACATGGTCTTCCCCTTCAACCTTCTATAAAAAAAATACAGTCTTAACCTGTTTTCCGCTGATGAACTGTCCTTTGGGAGAAAGGTGTTACAAGCGGTGATCCCTCCCTAAGGTGCTTTTGATCTATATAAATCTCTCAGGTGGTGCTGTCATGGCAGAAAGGGAAAAAAATCTTAGTTAACTGCTAACAGGATTTTACGGAGCCCATTACAGCACCCCTATATTCCCTCCCCGTTTTTATCTCTAGTGGTGTACATTTTTAAGGGTGTTTAAGAAAGAATGTTTATTGGTGATGGTTATGTTACTGTCTGGAGGTTCTCTCATGCCCTGAAACCCAAACTGATGGCGGAGGAGAGGTACCGCCCTTTTATTCAGTAGGTTTCCTGTCCTTGATGAGCAGATACCCTCTCTCGGTTGTGCTGTCATTGGCTCTGTAAAATCCCGTTACCGGTAAGTAACTAAGACTTTTTTTTTCTCCTCCTGGACTCATGATTCATTCATTAACTCTGAATTCACTGGTGAAATCTCTTCAGTGAACCCAGAGTTTCCCATTACTGAAATAGGAGATAACAGTTGGTTCTCGTAAAGTTCTGTGGAGAACTGTGACTGTGGTTTCAGGAGAATTTGCAGCAGAATGCCTGTCCTTTAGCTCCCTCCTCCTCTATAGAATGTTAAAAGCACCAACTGTTATCTCCGTAAAGGAATAATCTTTCTTCGTGGAATACAGATCTTGGCCCATGAATTCAGAATGAAGGATCAGTCCAGGAGGAGAAAGTAGCAGATTTTTTGGGTAAGATGTATTACTGTACTTGTTTCTTGTGTTTCATATGTACTATTAATTTATGAAATAAAAAGTAACCCTCATTTTATTTTTTTAACACTTGAGCGTGGGGGAGGGGAGATTTTCAAGATTTGATGTTGGGATGAATATTATTTGTTGCACATCTGTGGGCCTATGACAACACTTCCTGTACTGTGATGACTTTTTTTTTTCATGTCGTTATCAAATCTGATTATTAATCTATGTTCATGGTTGGATTTTGTTATCTTCCAGAACTCATGGACTTTAAAACAAGAAGAGTTGCTGCTTTTCGTAAAAATCTAGTAGAGCTTGCAGAACTGGAACTTAAGCATGCCAAGGTATAAATTCTGATTTCTGCTGATTTGTCCATTTCCTTTTTTTTTTTTTTTTTTTTTTGTTCCTTGGTGTCCAGGGCTTTTATAACACCCCGATAATTGTTGCTATGGTAAAGCTCTGGGAAATCTGCCAAGTTGCGCAGTTCTGTGAAGTGTCCTAGTGCAGAAAAACATGTTACCAATTGTTAATCCTGACGTATTCGCTCTTTGAAACAATCAATCAGTTGTTTCCTGTTGCTTTTACTCTTCTATTCAGAAGACTGCTTCATTTTTGACGAATACTTGGAACCCTAGTGATAGAAGCTCGTGATTTACTATGCCTCTGGGAACTAGATAATACAAGGAGTTCTTGTTTTACTCAGGGACTTACATCCGTTGCGAGTTTGGCTGCAAAATCTGCATGTATAGTTGCGACTTTGCAAAGATTGAACATTTCCACAAGAAAAATAGATTCTCATCTTTGTTGACATGAGCAATCTGTGGAGCTGATTTCTACTTTAACATGGTCAATAAAAGGGTTATCCTACATTGTTTTTAATTTTCTTGACATGGATATTTTCAAAATAACAAATTAACTCCATACTCTCTTTTTTCACCACCCCCCCCCCCCCCCCATAGATCTGAAGGTCAGAGAACCGCTGTTGGTTGGGATCTTTTGCAGTGGTCAAGTGACTAGAACCACGCATTATCGAATGCTTCTCTGATGTGCTGTTCTAGTCACCTGACCACTGCAGCCAATCAGAGCCTTCAACGGTCTTGTGACATCAGAACAATGTGGTTATCATGTCCCTTGCCTGCAGCCTATACTGAATCGACACTGATGATGGAAAGCGAATATGACGGTGTTTTCCGTTTTGTTTTGTTTTTTTGTTTTTTCCCCAATGTCTGACAACTCGTTTAATCAGTCGGTAGGAACACTGCACTCCTGGATAAGTTAGTACTCGGATAGGGTCCCAACCCAAATCCTCCTTTAATCAGCCTAGAAGAGTACAGGTGCTTCTCACAAAATTAGAATATCATTAAAAAGTTAATTTATTTTGTTTTTTTCATTGCAAGAACTGAAACTTGTATTTTATATAGTCATTACAGACAGAATAATCTATTTCAAGTGTTTATTTCTGTTAATGTTGATGATTATGGCTTACAGCCAGTGAAAACCCAAAAGTCATTATCTCACTAAATTAGAATAAGTAACAAAATAGACCTGCAAAGGCTTCCTAAGCGTCCCTTAGGAGTCATTGCTTCAAGAGCGACCACACACAAGTGTCTTACCTGTGCCAAGGAGAAAAAGAACTGGACTGGTGCTCAGTGGTCCAAGGTGGTGTTTTCAGATTAAAGTAAAATTTGCATTTCATTTGGAAATCAAGGTCCCAGAGTCTGGAGGAAGAGTGGAGAGGCCACAATCTAAGCCGCTTGAGGTCTAGTGTGAAGTTTCCACAATCAGTGATGGCTTTGGGTGGCATGTCATCTGCTGGTGTAGGCCCACTGTATTTTGGTCTTGATGAAGTCAGTGCACTTCATGCTTCCCTCTTCCGACAAACTTTTTGGAGATGGAAATTTCATTCTCCAGCAGGACTTGGCACCTGTCCTCACTGGCTAAAGTACCAGTACCTGGTTTAAAAACAACAGTATCACTGTGCTTGATTGGCAGCGAACTCGCCTGACCTTATCCCCATAGAGAATCTATAGGGAATTGTCAAGAGGAAGATGAGACACCAGACGCAACAATGCAGACGAGCTGAAGGCTGCTATCAAAGCAACCTGGGCTTCCATAGCACCTCAGCAGTTCCACAAGCTGATCACCTCCATGCCACGCCGCATTGATGCAGTAATTGATGCAAAAGGAGCCCCGACCAAGTATTGTGTGCATTTGCTGAACATATATTTCAGTAGGCTAACATTTCTGATTTTTAAATCATTTTTCAATCTGGCGTTATAAAGTATTCTAATTTACTGAGATAATGACTTTTGGGTTTTTATTGGCTGTAAGCCATAATCATCAACATTAACAGAGATTAAACACTTGGAATAAATCACTGTGTGTAATGTCTCTATCTAATATATGAGTTTCACTTTTTGTATTGAAGAACTGAACTAAATTAACTTTTGGATATTCTAATTTTGTGAGAAGCACCTGTATTTAGGAGGATAGAGATGTGTTACAGATCCTGTCCTCTTACTGGTGGGTTTTACTGAAGATGGCTATGTTCTGTGATACTTAGCAGCGGTCTAAGTTTACATTTGTAATGAAACCCTATTGCAAATATATTTATTGGCCAAAAAACCCTTTGCATATAAAGGAAACCTGTCACCCTGAAAAATGACATTTACCATCAGATATAGGATTAATCTGCAGGTAATTGGTGTTACAGTTCTTCCTAGCTCCCTTACTGTAAGTGCGTCTACCGGCTTTCAGTAATGGGGGCATGAATAGAACAATTACCATCACAGGTCATTCTGTCCAGCACAACTATGCAGAGCGAGCTGCCAATGAAAGTGCCGGGGCATCCTTACTGCCACCGCTCACTGTGTACTGAGTGATGATTATAATTGCTCCATGACTGAAAGACGGCGGATCTGTGGAGGAAAAAAACGTCATTTTCTCCCAGTAGCAGCACTTCTATTGCACCGGTCGGGCAGCATTGTAACACTATAGTTATATGCAGATTAACTTTATATCTGCAGGTAAATAGTATTTTGTCAAGGTGACAAGCTCCCTTTAAATATAAGGAAAAAAAAAACCTTAAAAATACACTCGTGTGCTAGTTATTCAAAGTATTTTATGGCTTTGCACCGTTAACGGTGGGACTACATGTTGGAGCGACACTCTGCCCACCATGCATGTGTTTTACAATTGCACGGCCTTTGACCTGGGGTGGATCATTCGACCGCATACTAAGATTTCTTAATTTATGGTGTTGATCGTCCTTTTCCTGCTTGTGTTCCCTCTCATTTGCAGGGTAATTTGCAGCTGCTGCAGAGTTGCTTGGCCGTGTTGAATGGTAAACCATAAAGCACACTCCGTCCTAATTTGAGTTAACCAGACCCTCCTGTCGCCTGCCACAGCCGCAATGTTTTCAATGGATTGATCAAATGGGAATTCCCAGCTGCGGAGGAGGACCCCGTACAGACATTGGGCTACCTCCATGTCAGACACAGCACTGTGCTGCATAGCCCACACTTGGTGTATCCACATGTACCTTTATTTAGTCATTGTACACCTTCTAGTACGTCACAGATACAATCGCCATTTTTTTTTTTTTTTGGGAGGGATGCAATTAAATGCTCTGTGTAATGAATCGTCTTACTTAATGCCAATTTATTTACCAATGTATGTTACTCTTGGATGATGTTCGACATTCACGGTTCGAATGGATTAACATTGCCATTAGTTGTTCATGTCGTATATCCTTGTCCAAGTTCCATGTAATGATTTTTCTTGTTTTTTTTTTCTTTTTAAGCCTCCGTTTGTCTTGATTTACTGAACTATATTTTTTTTATTAAACATTTTCTTAGATATCTCAGAGCGTTTTGATGATCTTTTTTCATTTTTTTTTTCAGTTCAGAACGCTAACGCATCAGTATGTATGCCTTAACTTGTAGACTTCTCAAATATTGTAAAATAAACTGTGAATCCAATGATTTTTTTTAATTGACCTCGTCCTGGTGTTCCCTGATGTAGAGTAGACGCCATTACTGACTGTATAGTGTTATCACGACTGCAACATTAATTTGGTCCCTTAGAGCAGACTCCTGAAGCTTCACTTCACTACCTGTGTGAGATTCTTCTCTGCTCAAGCAGAAATAATCGAAAAAGTGATGACGTTTTTTATTATCCATTGAATAAGCTTTATTTTTCATATATGATGGAAAAGATCTAACTTCCAAAATGGTCAAATAGATGAATAAGCTTTTGATGGTAGTAACTTAAAATTTGCCCCTCTGGTAATCCAGCCCTTAAAGGGAAGGTGCCGCATTTTATTTTTTGTATTAAAAATGATTGCTTACATAAACAATTATTTTTAATACAAATGTACATTTTTTAACTTTAACATTTTTTTTAATTATTAGGTTTTTTTTCAGCCACTGGGCGCCGCCATTTTGCTTTGCAGGAGTGTAAGTGTAGCTGCACGACACTTACACTCTGCAAATACGGCAGCCCTGGGCATAGACATCTGCGGTCGGCGTCCGACCCCATACCTATCATTGTGCTGCTCCCTGCTGTGATCTGACCACGCCCCCTGAGCTGTCCACACCACAGCAGAGGCAGGAGGTCAGCGCCATCTTCCTGGAGCTCACACTGCATCTGTGAGCTCCAGTTTCCCAGTATAATCGCAGGAGCCCTGTGGTTATAGGAGGAGGAGACCAAGGACGGGAGGGAGAAAGGACTCAGCAGCGGAGCAGGGAAGTATCAGTGGGGAGGGGGAGAGGCAGTCTAATCCTATCCTTTGTGGTGCTGACTCTGAGAAGTTATCTCCTCCCATGTGTGTTACTGTGCTGAGCTGTGTATCTAATCGTCTCCTGTTTGATACTGTCTGCTGAGCCATGCATCTAATCCTAGCCGGTGTGATACTGACTGAGCTGAGACGTGTATCTAATCCTCTCCTGTGTGATACTGTCTGAGCTGTGTATCTAATCCTATCCTGTGTGATACTGTCTGCTGAGCCATGCATCTAGTCCTATCCTGTGTGATACTGACTGAGCTGTGTATCTAATCCTCTCCTGTGTGATACTTTGCTGAGACGTGTATCTAATCCTCTCCTGCGTGATACTGTCTGCTGAGCCATGCATCTAATCCTATCCTGTGTGATACTAACTGAGCTGCGTATCTAATCTTCTCGTGTGATACTTTGCTGAGCTGTGTATCTACTTCTCTCCTGTGTGATAGTCTGCTGAGCCATGCATCTAATCCTCTCCTGTGTGATACTTTGCTGAGCCATGCATCTAATCCTATCCTGTGTGATACTGTCTGCTGAGCCATGCATCTAATCCTATCCTGTGTGATACTGACTGAGCTGTGTATCTAATAATATCCTGTGATACTGTCTGCTGAGCCGTGTATCTAATCCTATCCTGTGTGATACTGTCTGCTGAGCCGTGTATCTAATCCTCTCCTGTGTGATGCTGTCTGCTGAGCCATGTATCTAATCTTATCCTGTGTGATACTGACTGAGCTGTGTATCTAATATCCTGTGTGATAGTCTGCTGAGCCATGCAGCTAATCCTATCCTGTGTGATACTGACTGAGCTGTGTATCTAATCCTCTCCTGTGTGATACTTTGCTGAGACGTGTATCTAATCCTCTCCTATGATACTGTCTGCTGAGCCATGCATCTAATCCTATCCTGTGTGATAGTGACTGAGCTGTGTATCTAATAATATCCTGTGTGATACTGTCTGCTGAGCCTTGTATCTAATCCTACCCTGTGTGATACTGTGATGTGTATCTAATCCTCTCCTGTGGGATACTGTGTGCTGAGCCGTGTATCTAATCCTATTCCGTGTGTTAGGGTACCGTCACACATTGAAATTTTCATCGCTGCGACGGCACGATTCGTGACGTCGCAGCGTCGTATAATCATCGCTCCAGCGTCGTAGACTGCGGTCACACGTTGCAATCACGGCGCTGGAGCGATGCCGAAGTCCCCGGGTAACCAGGGTAAACATCGGGTAACTAAGCGCAGGGCCGCGCTTAGTAACCCGATGTTTACCCTGGTTACCAGCGTAAACGTAAAAAAACAAACAGTACATACTCACCCGTCGGTGTCCTTCAGGTCCCTTGCCGTCTGCTTCCTGCTCTGAGTGCAGCCGTACAGTGAGAACAGAGCGCAGCACCGCTGTGATCTGCTCTCACTTTCCGGCCGGCACTCAGAGCAGGAAGCAGACGGCAAGGGACCTGAAGGACACCGACGGGTGAGTATGTACTGTTTGTTTTTTTACGTTTACGCTGGTAACCAGGGTAAACATCGGGTTACTAAGCGCGGCCCTGCGCTTAGTTACCCGATGTTTACCCTGGTTACAAGCGAAGACATCGCTGGATCGCTGTCACACACAACGATCCAGCGATGTCAGCGGGTGATCAAGCGACGAAAGAAAGTTCCAAACGATCTGCTACGACGTACGATTCTCAGCAGGGTGTCTGATCGCAGTAGCGTGTCAGACACAGCGATATCGTAACGATATCGCTAGAACGTCATGAATAGTGTTGAGCGATACCTTCCGATATCGGAAAGTATCGGTATCGGAAAGTATCGGCCGATACCGTCAAAATATCGGATCCAATCCGATACCGATACCCGATCCCAATGCAAGTCAATGGGACGAAAATATCGGAATTAAAATAAACCCTTTATAAACTTGTAGGTTCATTCTACATGAAGGAAAACAACTAAGAATAATGTAGGATGTATTGGGGGACGTGGCGGAGATATTAAAGGCACAGAGGTTTAGCCCAATGTAATAGAATAGCAGGATTTTTTTTTTTTTTATGACGTTCGGCGTTAGAAAGAATTTGACTATGTTAATTTTTTTTTTTTTTATGTCAGATATTGATGTTTCACTACTTCCACGCCCTTCACCTTCTTTTTTACTTCTCCCACGCTTTCTTCTTCATTATCCTCATCATCAGCTTCTTTGACATCAACTTCTTCACCTTATTCATCTTCTTCTTCATCTTCTACCTATTATTTTTTGGCTTACATTGTTCATATTCTTTTTATTTTACTATTATCTTCATCATATTCTACTTCTTCATCATATTCTTATTTGTGACAGGCATTCCCGTAGTTATCTATAAAAGTTTGAAGATTACACCTTCCGTTCTGCCTGTCACAAAACAGTTACATTTGTCCGCGTTCAGTTTGGCCTGCAGCATCAGGCTTTATCCAGGGGCACCACGAGGAGGAACGGACTCACCCCCATACACTGCTTAGTCTTATTCTGCTTATAATTTAGATAATATTTTTTGCTCTGATATTTTGTGTTATGCTTAATGTTCTTCTGCTATTTGTTCTGCAGCCTCTTGTTCTTCTGCTTCTCGGTCTTCCAGGTCGTCGTCGTCGTCTCCAGGGTCGTCGTCTCCGGGGTCGTCGTCTCCGGGGTCGTCGTCATCGGGGTGGTCTTCAGGGTCGTCGTCTCCGGGGTCGTCGTCATCGGGGTGGTCTTCAGGGTCATCGTCTCCAGGGTCGTCGTCATCACGGTGGTTGTCGTCTCTGGTGTCGTCGTCATCTTAGGGGTGGTCTTCCGGGTCATCGTGTTTAGTCTCTTGAACTTGGAAATGTAGCAGAAGGTACAAGAAGGCTGAGAAAATGCCGAGAACCAGCTGATGGAACTGGAACTCGGATGGCTACCCGAAGGTCCAAGAGCCAATGGAACTACCGAGGACCAGCTGACGTTACTGGAACCCGGTTACTAAGCAGGAGGTACCCGTGCCTGAAAGCACTACCAAGGACCACCTGACGTTGGTGGAACTCGGATACCCAGAGGGAGGCACCTAAGCCAAAGGCTCTGCCCGGAACCAGCTGACGGTACTGGAACCAGGATGGGGAGCAGAAGGTACAAGAGCAAAAGACACTGCCGAGAACCAGCTGACGGTGCTGGAACCCGGATGGGTAGCCGAAGGTCCAAGAGCCAATGGAACTACCGAGGACCAGCTGACGTTACTGGAACCCGGTTACTAAGCAGGAGGTACCCGTGCCTGAAAGCACTACCAAGGACCACCTGACGTTGGTGGAACTCGGATACCCAGAGGGAGGCACCTAAGCCAAAGGCTCTGCCCGGAACCAGCTGACGGTACTGGAACCAGGATGGGGAGCAGAAGGTACAAGAGCAAGTGTCTGCGTGGCTTTTGCAGGACACGATGCCGGCTGCACAGCAGGGGAACAGCTGGCGGTGCTGAACCCCACTGACACATTGGCTGGTGTTTTTCTCTGTGCAGCTAGCAGTACCGGGCCCCAACTGGCGGTGTTAGAGCCCGGGGTCAGCAGGAGGAGGAGATGGAGCAGAGTGTAGGCCGAAGCCTGCACTGGCGGCAGCTTTTGGGTCTGTTGTGCCTGCGTGGCAGTTGCAGGACACGTTGCCGGCTGCACAGCAGGGGAACAGCTGGCGGTGCTGAACCCCACTGACACATTGGCGAGGTGTTTTTCTCTGTGCAGCTAGCAGTACCGGGCCCCAACTGGCGGTGTTGGAGCCCGGGCTCTGCAGGGGGAGCAGAGTGTAGGCCGAAGCCTAATTGAACCAATTTCAAAGGTAACCTTTAACCCCCCCTCAGGGGTTACAAAGTAGAAGAGCCACAGCTTATGCAGCAGTAGTGCTGCACAAGTCAAAGGTTGCTCTTTTAATTTCGCTCCTTGCACACGCTGAATGAAACACGTCTAACATTTAGCCCTTTATACAGTCAAACTGTGTTGGAGGCGCGAGTTCCCTTTGTAATGAGACGCAGCACAGATGTCAAGAATCCCACCTTGGTGCTGGGTGCAGCCTCCTGAGCGTTGTTATTTGCTGTACAGGAGTCTGCGCTGTCGTGTTGTCCCCTGGCCTAGCGCTGTTAGCGCTGCCCATCTTCTGACATCATTTAATGTCGGCCGGTGCGGTTCGCGATGACCATGAATCCCAGCCCCGCAGTGTCTTAACATTGTTAAAACACTGCGGGGCTGGGATTCAGGGCCTGGCGCAGCACATATGTTCGCCTCTCACACTCGGGTCCTTACACCCGCTTCAGACTGTGCGGCGTCATCTGATCCCTTATCGCATGCCACGGCCATGAAGCCGCACAGTCCGAAGAAGGCGGAAGGAGAGGAGGGACAGGCGAACTGATGCACTGATCATGCCCATCAATCACACCCTCGCAGTCCCAATAAATAAGACACCGAGGGGCGTTGTGTGGGTCAGGGCGGCCGCAGAGGCGCAGCCAGCCAAACAATGATGCCAGAAGACGGGCAGCGCTACCAAGGGGGTTGCAGCGTGTCATTACAAAGGAAAGTCACACCACCGGGACGGTTAAATGGTCACACAGAGGACACATTTCAGACGTGTTTTCAGTTCCACATGTGCGAGGAGAATACGTTTATGAGCCACCTTGCACACATGCAGCATTACCGCTGTACAAGGTGGCTGGATAACGTAAAAACGCCTGGGGGAGGGGGGACAGGTTCCCTTCAATTTCAGTTCTGGTGTCTGCGTGGCTTTTGCAGGACACGATGCCGGCTGCACAGCAGGGGAACAGCTGGCGGTGCTGAACCCCACTGACACATTGGCTGGTGTTTTTCTCTGTGCAGCTAGCAGTACCGGGCCCCAACTGGCGGTGTTAGAGCCCGGGGTCAGCAGGAGGAGGAGATGGAGCAGAGTGTAGGCCGAAGCCTGCACTGGCGGCAGCTTTTGGGTCTGTTGTGCCTGCGTGGCAGTTGCAGGACACGTTGCCGGCTGCACAGCAGGGGAACAGCTGGCGGTGCTGAACCCCACTGACACATTGGCGAGGTGTTTTTCTCTGTGCAGCTAGCAGTACCGGGCCCCAACTGGCGGTGTTGGAGCCCAGGGTCAGCAGGAGGAGCAGGGGGAGCGGAGTGTAGGCCGAAGCCTGCACTGGAGCAAGATGAAAGGAAACCTTTAACTCCCCCCCCCCCAGGCGTTGGTAGCTGGAAGAGCCATCGTGTACAGCACTAATGCTGGAAAAGGTCAACTTAGCTCTTTTAATTATGGTCCTTGCAGATGCTGAACCTAACACTTATGAAATGTGTCCCCTCACAGCGTTCAACCGTCCGGTAGGTGGAACTTTCCTTTGTCATGTGACGCAGCACAGCCGTCATTTTTACCCCCTTGGCGCCGTGCGCCACCTCCTCAGCGTTGTTTGAATCTGTCCCGGAGCCTGCGCTGTTAGGTTACCCCTTGGCCATGCACACATTTTGCGCTGCCCGTCTTCTGACATCATTTGCTGTCAGGCTGACTGCGCCTGTGCGGGTGCGCTGTCCGAGATTCAGCCTCGCGGTGTCGTCTAATGTAATCCCACCGCGGGCCTGGGATCCGTGTCCATGCGCAGTGCATATCCTCGCCTCTCACTCCCCTCCCTACGGCTTCTTAAGACTGTGCGGTGTCACGGCCGTGGCATGCTATTAGGGATCAGCTGACACCGAACAGTCTTTAGAAGCCGTAGGGAGGGGAGTGAGAGGCGAGGATATGCACTGCGCATGGCCACGGATCCCAGGCCCGCGGTGGGATTACATTAGACGACACCGCGAGGCTGAATCTCGGACAGCGCACCCGCACAGGCGCAGTCAGCCTGACAGCAAATGATGTCAGAAGACGGGCAGCGCAAAATGTGTGCATGGCCAAGGGGTAACCTAACAGCGCAGGCTCCGGGACAGATTCAAACAACGCTGAGGTGGTGGCGCACGGCGCCAAGGGGGTAAAAATGACGGCTGTGCTGCGTCACATGACAAAGGAAAGTTCCACCTACCGGACGGTTGAACGCTGTGAGGGGACACATTTCATAAGTGTTAGGTTCAGCATCTGCAAGGACCATAATTAAAAGAGCTAAGTTGACCTTTCCCAGCATTAGTGCTGTACACGATGGCTCTTCCAGCTACAAACGCCTGGGGGGGGGGTTACAGGTTTCCTTTCAACTTGCTCCAGTGCAGGCTTCGGCCTACACTCCGCTCCCCCTGCTCCTCCTGCTGACCCTGGGCTCTAACACCGCCAGTTGGGGCCCGGTACTGCTAGCTGCACAGAGAAAAACACCAGCCAATGTGTCAGTGGGGTTCAGCACCGCCAGCTGTTCCCCTGCTGTGCAGCCGGCAACGTGTCCTGCAACTGCCACGCAGGCACAACAGACCCAAAAGCTGCCGCCAGTGCAGGCTTCGGCCTACACTCTGCTCCATCTCCTCCTCCTGCTGACCCCGGGCTCTAACACCGCCAGTTGGGGCCCGGTACTGCTAGCTGCACAGAGAAAAACACCAGCCAATGTGTCAGTGGGGTTCAGCACCGCCAGCTGTTCCCCTGCTGTGCAGCCGGCATCGTGTCCTGCAAAAGCCACGCAGACACTTGCTCTTGTACCTTCTGCTCCCCATCCTGGTTCCAGTACCGTCAGCTGGTTCCGGGCAGAGCCTTTGGCTTAGGTGCCTCCCTCTGGGTATCCGAGTTCCACCAACGTCAGGTGGTCCTTGGTAGTGCTTTCAGGCACGGGTACCTCCTGCTTAGTAACCGGGTTCCAGTAACGTCAGCTGGTCCTCGGTAGTTCCATTGGCTCTTGGACCTTCGGCTACCCATCCGGGTTCCAGCACCGTCAGCTGGTTCTCGGCAGTGTCTTTTGCTCTTGTACCTTCTGCTCCCCATCCTGGTTCCAGTACCGTCAGCTGGTTCCGGGCAGAGCCTTTGGCTTAGGTGCCTCCCTCTGGGTATCCGAGTTCCACCAACGTCAGGTGGTCCTTGGTAGTGCTTTCAGGCACGGGTACCTCCTGCTTAGTAACCGGGTTCCAGTAACGTCAGCTGGTCCTCGGTAGTTCCATTGGCTCTTGGACCTTCGGGTAGCCATCCGAGTTCCAGTTCCATCAGCTGGTTCTCGGCATTTTCTCAGCCTTCTTGTACCTTCTGCTACATTTCCAAGTTCAAGAGACTAAACACGATGACCCGGAAGACCACCCCTAAGATGACAACGACACCAGAGACGACAACCACCGTGATGACGACGACCCTGGAGACGATGACCCTGAAGACCACCCCGATGACGACGACCCCGGAGACGACGACCCTGAAGACCACCCCGATGACGACGACCCCGGAGACGACGACCCCGGAGACGACGACCCCGGAGACGACGACGACCTGGAAGACCGAGAAGCAGAAGAACAAGAGGCTGCAGAACAAATAGCAGAAGAACATTAAGCATAACACAAAATATCAGAGCAAAAAATATTATCTAAATTATAAGCAGAAGAAGACTAAGCAGTGTATGGGGGTGAGTCCGTTCCTCCTCGTGGTGCCCCTGGATAAAGCCTGATGCTGCAGGCCAAACTGAACGCGGACAAATGTAACTGTTTTGTGACAGGCAGAACGGAAGGTGTAATCTTCAAACTTTTATAGATAACAACTACGGGAATGCCTGTCACAAATAAGAATATGATGAAGAAGTAGAATATGATGAAGATAATAGTAAAATAAAAAGAATATGAACAATGTAAGCCAAAAAATAATAGGTAGAAGATGAAGAAGAAGATGAATAAGGTGAAGAAGTTGATGTCAAAGAAGCTGATGATGAGGATAATGAAGAAGAAAGCGTGGGAGAAGTAAAAAAGAAGGTGAAGGGCGTGGAAGTAGTGAAACATCAATATCTGACATAAAAAAAAAAAAAAATTAACATAGTCAAATTCTTTCTAACGCCGAACGTCATAAAAAAAAAAAAAATCCTGCTATTCTATTACATTGGGCTAAACCTCTGTGCCTTTAATATCTCCGCCACGTCCCCCAATACATCCTACATTATTCTTAGTTGTTTTCCTTCATGTAGAATGAACCTACAAGTTTATAAAGGGTTTATTTTAATTCCGATATTTTCGTCCCATTGACTTGCATTGGGATCGGGTATCGGTATCGGATTGGATCCGATATTTTGACGGTATCGGCCGATACTTTCCGATACCGATACTTTCCGATATCGGAAGGTATCGCTCAACACTAGTCATAACTGGTACAGTAGGAGAGAGGACCCTGCCCGCGAAATGTGTGATCTATATCGCGGTATTATGTGAGATCTACATGGCGGTATTATGTGTGCTCTTTATGGCGGTATTATGTGTGCTCTATATGTCGGTATTATGTGAGAACACTATGGCATCGTTATTTGCGATCTATATGATGGTATTATGTGAGAACTAGGACAGTATTATGTGTGCTCTATATGGTGGTATTGTGCGCTCTATATGGCAGTATTATGTGTGATCTGTATGGCGGTATTATGTGAGATCTATATGTCGTTATGTGAGAACACTATGGCGTCGTTATTTGCGATCTATATGGTGGTATTATGTGAGAACTAGGACAGTATTATGTGTGATCTATATGGCGGTATTATGTGAGATCTATATGTCGTTATTATGTGAGAACACTATGGCGTCGTTATTTGCGATTTATATGATGGTATTATGTGAGAACTATAGGACAGTATTGTGTGCTCTATATGGCGGTATTTGCTCTATATGGCGGTATTATGAGTGATCTATAAGGCGATATTATGTGTGATCTATATGGCGGTATTATGTGAGATCTATATGTCGGTATTATGTGAGAACACTATGGCGTCGTTATTTGCGATTTATATGATGGTATTATGTGAGAACTATAGGACAGTATTATGTGTGCTCTATATGGCGGTATTTGCTCTATATGGCGGTATTATGAGTGATCTATAAGGCGATATTATGTGAGAACTAAAGGACTGTATTATGTGTGATATATATGGCGGTATTATGTGAGAACACTATGGCAGTATTATCTTCATAAAGGGGACCCATTCTAGGGTGGTTCTGGCTGATCACCTGCACACGGGTCTGGGGTAATAGAGGGGCAGCATGACCTCCAGTTAGGTGCAGTCAGGGGAGGGTTGGTGAGGCAGCTGAAGAGAAGGGTCTCATGTTTATCGTTACTATATGGCTACATTTCCTTCCCAGCGTCACCCCGTACTTCGCCTGTCGCCTCGCTTTCACACATCGCCAGGACAGGATCTGAGGAGGGGAATGGGGTCTGCATGCAAAGTCTGGATCAGAACAGGCCATCAATCCACAGAAATGTTTCCTGGATTTCTGAGGAGACGGTCCATCCATGTGTATAAAAGACAGCGCTCTATGTACAATCCCTGGCTGCTCCGCGCACACTGAACAGGGTGCCCCCCATAGACCAGCACACTGCTCTCCTGAAATACTCTGTGCTGCTGTCACCCTGCTCCCTCCACCATATATCTCCCGGAATCCTTGCTGCCTGCCATCCTCGGTGACTGTCTACTTGCCAGTATAACAATGCAGTCACCAACAAAATGGCTGCTCGCTGGGTTCCTGAATCTCATCATCTCTTATCCCTTAGCAAACACCCAGAAGGGGAGGAGAGGAGAGATCACACACATCAGCAGACTCCGCCCATAATTACTGCAGTGCCGTAATGTGAGCTACTTGTACACTAGGTTTTTGTCAAAGTTCATTAGCTGCTCCCCCTAGTGTTTAAAAGTGAAAATGCCAAACCTTTTAAAACTATTTTTCATATTTTACTAAATTATAAACAAATGATAATATTTTTTAAGAAAATTTAAACATTAATTCTTTACATTTTTTCAATCGCTGGAAAAAAATTTTTTGGGATGGCACCTTCCCTTTAAGGGCATAAAGATTGTGGTCGCATAGGGTGCAACAGCAACCGGTCCCGGAGTGCTGAAGGACCCTCCAGAAGCCAGCACAATTTTCAACTGGATAAGTGTTACACACAGCCACTGGTTCCCTGCCTCGCAATATTTATACTGTTCACTGGCCCATGAGAGGCCAGCAGCTGGTGACATCGGGCATCCCATTGAAAGGAGCGCAATGATGCTACTCCATCGGCCAATAGTGGAGGAAGAAGGAGCTGCTCGCTATTAAAACGGGGACAAGTGAGAAGTGTGGTGTTTTAATTTGTTTGCTATATGAAGGACCATTGTGGCCACAATGGGGGACATTATTGCTGTATGGGGCCACAATGAGGGACATTCATTACTATATGGAGGACATTATTGCTGTATGGGGCCACAATGAGGGACATTCATTACTATATGGGGGACATTAATTACTATATGGGGGACATTATTGCTGTATGGGGCCACAATGGAAGACCACAACTGTATGGACCACAATGGGGACATTATGACTGTATGGACCACGATGGGGGACATTATTATTCTATGGGGCCAAAATCCATACAACTGTATTTTGACATAAATGGTGGACACAGTTACTGTATGTAACTAAGGAGGGAGGCATTACTGCTGTATTTTGGCACAAAGATAGACATTGCTACTGTATGGGGGCACAAAGGGGAATTTTACTATTGTACAGGGGACATGAACATTAGTACTGTATGGGGGCCTCAGGGGGACATTTCTCATAAGAGGGCGCTAATATATTTTATTTTTAAAGATACTGTTACAATAGGGGGAAGAAAAGAGTTACTATTACTATCTATGGCACCCGAGTGGCACTACAGCACGTTTTGTTTTCATCTTGCCTGGTATATAAGTGGGGATGGCGCTCTAAGAGCAGTCAGCCAGAGATATCTGTGTGTTTCATTCCACAGAGATGAGGCGTAGTTGGAAGAAGAAAATTGAAAGTGAATGACTTTATTTGGAGACCGGCGAGTCGCTGGATTTACCTTTACGTACACACATACATGGACCAAAGAGCACCTGTGACACCTAACGCTATACGGTCAATGGAGGTAATATTTCTCTTAAAGAGGTTTTCCGGGTGAGACTCTTGTAGGAGATCAGCCACCTCCGGTTCAAGTGGTTACAGAAGTCACTTACCTGGGCATCAGGGTGTCAAATAATATTGAAGATTATGAAAGACTTAATTTGAACCCGCTGCTAGGTAAATTTAAACAGAAGATTACGGCATGGAGGAAATTAAATGTAACAATGGCCGGGCGTGCTAACTTAATAAAGATAATACTTATGCCTCAGCTTTTGTATGTGCTACACAATGCACCGGTTTGGCTGCCTCAAAATAGATTTTATAAAATTAACGCCATTTTCTGTGATTTGATATGGAAAGGAGGTCGAGCACCTATTAAGTTAGAACTGTTGCAACGTCCAAAAGATGATGGGGGTTTGGCGGTTCCCAACCCATGGTTGTATTACATCGGATCCCAGTGCCAGCATTTGGTGGGATGGGGGGATCACGATCTTATAAGCTCAGTGGGGAAGGTTATTTCTCATGTGATGGGGAAGGGTTCGCTGCTCTGGAGGTGGGTAAATTTCATCTGAATCCTAAGGCTATGTTCACACGCTGCGGTTTTTGCTGCGGATCCGCAGCGGTTTTGAGGCTGCGGATCCGCATCCTTTTTCCATGCAGGGTACAGTACAATGTTACCCTATGGAAAACAAAAACCGCTGTGCCCACTATCCTTTTTTCGGCATGAAAATCCGCGCTGATTTTCTGCGGAAAAAAAGAAGTACCATGTCTATTCTTTCTGCGGATTCCGCTCCTGTTTTCCAACAGCACCAATAGGAAAGTGCAGTTGGAAATCCGCAGTGGAATCCGCAGGAGAAACCGCACAAAAAACCGCAGTGGTAAACCACCGCGGGTTTGCACTGCGGTTTTTCAGAATCAGGACCTGAAAAATCCGCAGGCAAAAAAGGATAGTGTGAACAAGCCCTAAAAGGTTTACAACTTTGGCGTTGCTTGAAAAACTGTGGAAAAAAATAAAGCTATGGAGGGGTATAGGGGAATACACGAGATACACAGCCATTTGGTATGACCCCCGGCTGACTGAACTGCTAAGTCTATGGAATTTTGGACAGTGGAGAAGAATAGGTATATGGTATGTGCCGCAGCTGCTAGATGGTGAGACATTTAACCCCTTCCCGACCTCCGCCGTACTAATACTGCGCTGCGGGAGGTGCATTTCTGACCAGCGCAGTACTAGTACGGCGCCGCCATTTTCCGGTCACCACGTGGTGACCGGGTTCCGATGGCTGCTGTCCATGACAGCAGACCATCTCCGCACGTATCCCCAGGGGGCTACATCGCCCCCCCACATCGGCGATCAATTCTGACCAGCCAATCACAGCAATAAAACAATAAAGTAATTTTTAAAAAAAGCATGTGACCAGCTGTGATATGTGCTGAGTGACGTAGCACCAATCACAGCCGTCACAGTGGGTGGGGTGATTACCACGTCACCTCACCTGATTAACCCCTAGGGCACTGATTGGCTAGAAGCTATTGTTCAGCCAATCAGCGCCAAAGGGGTTAATCTAAAATACCGATCACCGCCCTGCACGCCATCTTTACCTCAGATGTGGCGTGCAGAGCGGTTGTCCAAGCGCTTTGCGCTTTTTTCCTGTGCGCTGTGTCCTGCGCAGAGCATTCGTGCTCTTCCCGTGTCCGCAGCGCTCTGATCAGTATCGCTGCTGATCAGAGACTGCGCCACAGGAATTTTTCTTTTTTTAGCTAGTTAGCATAGCGTACTTCGCAGTCTAAGCGACGTACGATTTTTTTTTTTAAAGAAAAAAATTATAGTAGTACAGTGTAGATTTAGACGTAGCAAGGTAGCGTAGCCGGCGTCATAGTGTTAGTGACGACCGATCTTTTATTGGAAGAAAAATCGTATAGAGTAGTTTTATAGGTAGTGTATTAGGTCTAGTTGGCGTCAGTGTTTGGTGACGTCCGATCTTGTTGAAGGGAAAAAAATCGTACAGAGTAGTTTTATAGGTAGTGTGTTAGGTTTCAGTCAGTCGGCGTCAGTGTTTGTTGCTATCTCCGGGTAATTTCTAGTGCATTAGGGGAGCGTTTTTTTTTTTGTTTTTTTTTCCTTCCTCCCTTATTTAGGCTGGGGTTATATTATCAATACCCCTGGGATACCTTGGGTCCCAATAATTTAGTTTGGGGGTATTTTTCATACATTAATTTCCCAGGGACATCTATGAGTATGCCCATGGTTCCTTTGTGATCCACTTATGTACCTGTGTGCATATGTGTGTACATTTATATATATATGTATATGTATATGTTTGTATATGTATATATGTTTATATATGTTTTTTTGCGTATATATTTTGTATGCTTGTATATATTTATTTTCTTCTGTTTCATATACATTTTTTGGTCCAATTTAATATTACCGTTACTGACTCTGGGATTCTATCATTATCATCATCATTTATTTATTTATTTATGTACTCGTGACCTCTTGGCTGCTATTACTTTTCCCAGTTCAAAATTCTTCCCTTCCCCCCTTCTTTTGTGTGCGGCCGCACACCGTGCCTGCGCCCTTTCTCTTCAGTATGCTGCCTGCTTCGGCAATATACCTGTCAGCAGGGTACTGAGTTTCATGGTTCCAGACTCCGGGACCGTCTCCATGGGTGCACACTTCCTCTCCTGCGCACTTCCGGTCCTGGGACAGAATCGCCCAGCATGGTAATTAACAGGAGATATCATTATTTGTATTTAAGACGCACACATCATGTGGATCTCCATTCCCTGACGAAGCTGCACAGAGGCAGCGATACGCGTGGGATTTCTTCCCACTCCTTCCCCCTGGCACCCTGTCTTCTCACCGTTTGGAGACTATCCGTTCCTTATTCCTTTATTCCTTGGCTTGCAGGGTATGGTATTGGTTCTCAGCGCACTTCAGGACAGCGCAGATTATTTTGTGCCTTATTTTACATCTTTCTTCATTATGGGTTCACTCCCATTACCAGCTATCATTATTGTGCTGCAGTATTTTTGCATTATATACAGCCCCTGATTCCTTCCTGGGCCTTAACCCTTGTTATTAAGCCCATACTACTTTCTTTGGGGCTGATATTATCTCAGTTCATTTTATTGGGGACGCCCAATTTTTGGTCATATGGTTGGATAGGGAGAATTTGTATGCTGCTGACATATTGCACCTTGATGTGTTATAACATGTGTTTTCTGTAAACAATATCATGTATTATTTATATGGGAGCGGACCTTATTTTTGGGTATATTGTCTTTCCAGGGGGAAGAGTGGTTGTTCCACTTGGTTTTAATTGTTTTTAAATTGATTGATGTGTTTTTGTCTTGGCACTTTGCTCAATAAAAATTGTTATACTTTTCTATATTATTTGTTCTATTTATTCAGGTGTGCGCTGTTATATGCATAGGCTTTTTCTTTTTCTTTTTATGGTCATGCAATTTCTATGCAGTTTTGCAGCACCCTAGGTAATTTATCCATTTATTTATGTGTATAAACCCTGTCTTGATAGGCTATCCATATAGATAGTGCACCTGAGATTTTTTTTTTTTTTTTTTTTTGTTAGGGGAGCGTACGTCACATTGTTGCTGACGTCCGTTTTTATTTTGTAAAAAAATAATTAGTTGCGTCTATTAACTTTTTAGCGAGGCTAAATTTCCGACAGTACCTGCCCAGTAAGAGGTCCAGGTACGGAATAAAGCTGTACAAACTGTGCGAGAGTACCTCAGGGTGCACCCACAGATTTAGGGTCTACGAGGGGAAGGACACACAAATTAACCCCCTGAATGCCCTCACCCCCTGAATGGGGGTGAGTGGGAAAATTGTGTGGGAATTGCTGCACCCACTGCTGGATAAGGGTTATCACCTCTACATTGATAACTTTTACACCAGTGTCCCACTCTTCAAGGCCCTCTCTGCCAGAGGTACAGCTGCATGTGGCACCGTGCGAAAAAAATCAGCGAGGCCTCCCTAAGCCGCTAATTGGGCAAATGCTGAGAAAAGGGGAAAGCAGAGCCCAATGCAGCGACAACATGCTGGTGGTCAAGTATAAGGACAAAAGGGATGTCCTTATCCTGACCACCATACACCATGACAACAGCACCCTTGTCACTGTTCGTGGGACCACAACACAAGTCCCAAAGCCAGATTGTATCTTGGATTACAATCGGTACATGGGGGGTGTAGATCTTTCAGATCAGGTCCTCCAACCATACAGTGCCATGCGAAAAGCCAAAGTATGGTACAAAAGATTGGCCGTGCACATTGTACAGATGGCAATGTACAATGCTTTTGTGCTGTTCCTATCTGCAGGTAATACGGGGACCTTCCTTCAGTTTCAGGAGGTAGTCATCAAGGCACTAATGTTTGGCACTCAGGGAGGTGAGGGCCCCAGTACTTCTGAATCTGATAGTGCCCGTATTGTCCCAGGTCAACATTTCCCAGGACAGGTTCCCCAAACAGCGAGGACAAGACTATCACAAAAACGGTACAGAGTATGCTTCAAGAGGGGAATCCGAAAGGACACAATTTACCATTGTGAAACCTGCCCTGAGAAACCTGGCCTTTGCATTAAGGATTGCTTCAAAGCATACTACACGTCCACAAATTAATAACATTTGCTTATACCCTGTTGACACAACACACTATAAATCTGATGTACCGAGCACATCTCACATAACACCACATTATAAATTCATACACCAGTAAAACAAAAATCATTATAATCAATACTATAAAACTATGCCTCTAGATAAATTCAATCAGGGGTGTATATTCCAAAATGGGGTCACTTGTGAGGGGTTTCCACTGTTTAGGCACATCAGGAGCTCTGCAAACGCAACATTACGCCTGCAGACCATTCCATCAAAATCTGCAATCCAAAACATCACTCCTTCCATTCCGAGCCCAGCCGTGCACCCAAACAGTGGTTTTCCCCCACATAAGGGGTATCAGCGTACTCATGAGAAATTGCACAACAACTTTTGTGGTCCATTTTCTCCTTTTTTACTTGTAAAAATAAAAAAATTGTTGCTGAAAAATTTTGTGGAAAAAATTAGATTTTTTTTTTCACGGTTCTACGTTCTAAACTACTGTGAAGCACCTGGGAGTTCAAAGTGCTCACCACACGGCTAGATAAGTTCCTTGAAGGGTCTAGTTTTCAAAATGGGGTCACTTGTGGGGGTTTTCCAATGTTTAGGCACATCAGGGGCTCTGCAAACGCGACATGGCGTCCACTATCAATTCCAACCAAATTTGCATTCATAAAGTCAAAAGGTGCTCCTTCCCTTCTGATCCCTGCCGTGCGCCCAATCAGTGGTTTTCCCCCACATATGGGGTATCCGTGTACTCAGAAGAAATTGCACAACAACTTTTGTGGTCCATTTTCTCCTTTTACATTTGTGAAAATAAAAAAATCATTGCGGGAAAATCATTTTTGTGGAAAAAATGTGATTCTTTTTATTTTCATGGCTCTACGTTCTAAACTTCTGTGAAGCACATGGGGCTTCAAAATGCTTACCACTAGCTAGATAAGTTCCTTGAAGGGTCTAGTTTTCAAAATGGGGTCACTTGTGTGGTTTTCCAATGTTTAGGCACATCAGGGGCTCTTCAAACGCGACATGGCATCCGCTATCAATTCCAACCAAATTTGCGTTCAAAAAGTCAAAAGGTGCTCCTTCCCTTCTGAGCCCTGCCGTGCGCCCAAAACAGTGGTTTTCCCCCATATATGGGGTATCGGCGTACTCAGGAAAAATTGCACAACAACGTTTGTGGTCCATTTTCTCCTCCTTTTACAATTGTGAAAATAACAAAATTGTTGCTGAAAGATCATTTTTGTGACTAAAAAGTTAAATGTTCATTTTTTCCTTCCACGTTCCTTTAGCTGCTGTGAAGCACCTGAAGGGTTAATAAACTTCATGAATGTGGTTTTGATCAGCTTGAGGGGTGCAGTTTTTAGAATGGTGTCACTTTTGGGTATTTTCTTTCATATTGACCCCTCAAAGTGACTTCAAATGTGATGTGGTAAAAAAATGGTTTTGTAAAATTTGTTGAAAAAATTAGTAATCGCTGGTCAACTTTTAACCCTTATGACTTTCTAACGAAAAAAAAATTTGGTTCCAAAACTGTGCTGATGTAAAGTAGACATGTGGGAAATATTATTTATTAACTACTTTGTGTGATATGACTCTGATTTAAGGGCATAAAAATTAAAAGATTGAAAATTGCAAAATGTTCTAAATTTTTGCCAAATTTCCATTTCTTCCACAAATAAACACAAGTCATATCAAAGAAATTTTACCACTAACATGAAGTACAATATGTCATGAGAAAACAATGGCAGAATCATTGGGATACGTTGAAGCGTTCCAGAATTATTACCTCATAAAGTGACAGTGGTCAGAAGTGTAAAAATTGGCTGGGTCAGAAAGGTGAAAACAGGCTGGGTCTCGAAGGGGTTAAAACATTTGAAACACTCAGGAAGGAGTTGCCTTTGGAGCATAATATGTTCTACCAGTATCTGGAGTTGCTACACGCATTCTCTAGACAGTGGAGAAGGTCACCGATAGTGATACAGAGTGACAGTATCACCACAGAGGGGTAGTAGGGGGTCCTATATCGCTAATTTACAGGGGATTGCTGGATACGTTTTTGGATAGACACCCATTGATGGCTAGAGCTAAATGGACAAGGGATTTGGGAGACATATCGGATGATCAGAGGGAGTCGATTTTACAATATGTCCGTAGAATATCTATAAGTGAATCTGGGAGGGTGTCGCAGTTATTCACTATACATAGGGTATACAGGACACCTGTGTAGATGAAAAAAGCTGGACTAAGGGCGGACCCCGGATGCCCGAGATGTACGATGGATGAAGCTGATATTCTTCATATGCTATGGTCTTGTCCAAGACTACAGGCATTTTGGATTGTGGTCCTAAATTTAGTGGAAAGAGTGACGGAAGCAACTATTACTCGAGATCCATTGATGTGTATTTTAGGACATGTAGAGGAGGTGGCGTCGGATGAATGGGGTAGGCTAGCAATAGCTAGACTGCTTTATGTTGCAAGGAAAACTATCACATTGCACTGGTTAGATAAAAATCCTCCTACTAGGAAAGAATTTGTGAATAGAGTTAATTTTGTAATCCTTATGGAGCGAAGCGTATACATGAAAAGAGGCAAGATGAACCACTACGAGAATATCTGGGGGGGCTGGTTGGACTTTCCCGGATTGGCTTCTGCAGAACTCGTCAAAAATAGGATATTAAGGTTATAAAAGAGTGTACAACATTGTAATACATGGATAATGATTGTAGAAGCGTGACGGGGGGGTGCGGTCACGTGCTGACTAGACTCTCCTTCACATCTCTCAATAGGACGTGTGGTCACAGGGAATACAGGGGAATTGTGAACGGGCACGGGGCACTCACGATTCGACAGTCTGCAGTCACATAGTGACTAAACGCGTTTCTTTTCAGACGAAAAAAACCCTTTAATGATTAGTATGGCTGTGTTCAGTCACAAATATACATGTTGGTAATAGTAGTCTTGGTGTGGCGATATTTGTGCCTTGTACGCGGTAATATTGGTATATTGATCTTGGTGTCGTAGGTTTCGGTCAGTTACAGGATCGTAGTTATATTCAGACACTGGTGATAATACCGCCACACCATGACCATATATTATTTTTCCTTCTATAGGTATTATTGGTCTTGGTGTAGTGGAGTTTTGTAACACTATGGCAACATTTGTAACTTGGTGATTATATTAATCTGTATGATTGAATCTGGGCAATATGGTGGAGGGGGAGAGAAAATCCAGGTCCGAATTTTGTCCTGGGCTCACCGTACTCTAGTTAAACCACTGCCCAAACATTTTGTTAAAAAAAAATTGACTTTGTTCCTTACAGGGGAAAAGCAGGAAAACTAAAGAAACGTGCAATTGTAGCAGACCTTCAGATGGGCCAAGTTTTGGGCTATTCACAATTGGCAGTATAGCTAGCTTTTGTGCATGGTAGGGACCACACCTATTTAACGTTCATTCTGCTGACCCCGAACTCATATGGGGATATACAGTTGCATGTAAAAGTCTGAGCATACATGGTCAAAATTACTGTTATTCCGAACAGTTAAGCAAGTTGAAGATGAAATGATCTCTAAAAGGGCTAAAGTTAAAGATGACACATTTCTAGTGATGAGCGAATATACTCGTTACTCGAGATTTCCCGAGCATTCTCGGGTGTCCTCCGAGTATTTTTTGTGCTCGAAGTTTTAGTTTTTATTGCCGCAGCTGAATGATTTACATCTGTTAGCCAGCATAAGTACAGGTGGGGATTTCCTAGCAACCAGGCAACCTCCACATATACTTATGCTGGCTATCAGATGTAAATCATTCAGCTGCGGCAATAAAAACTAAAACTCTGAGCACTAAAAAATACTCGGAGGACACCTGAGGTTGCTCGGGAAATCTCAAGTACCGAGTATATTCGCTCATCACTACACATTTCCTTTGTATTTGTATTTTAGATTAAAAAATATACACTGCTCAAAAAAATAAAGGGAACACTTAAATAACAGACTATAACTTCAAGTAAATCAAACTTCTGTGAAATCAAACTGTTCACTTAGGAAGCAACACTGTTTGACAACAGACAACAGATGGAAATTATTGGCAATTATCAAGACACACTCAGTAAATGAGTGGTTCTGCAGGTGGGGACCACCACATCTCAGTACCAATGCTTTCTGGCTGCTGTTTTGGTCACTTTTGAATGTGGGTTGTGCTTTCACACTCGTAGTAACATGAGACGGACTCTACAACCCACACAAGTGGCTCAGGTAGTGCAGCTCATCCAGGATGGCACATCAATGCGAGCTGTGGCAAGAAGGTTTGCTGTGTCTGTCAGCGTAGTGTCCAGAGGCTGGAGGCACTACCAGGAGACAGGCCAATATACCAGGAGACATGGAGGGGGCCGTAGGAGGGCAACAACCCAGCAGCAGGACTGCTACCTCAGCCTTTGTGCAAGGAGGAACACTGCCAGAGCCCTGCAAAATGACCTGCAACAGGCCACAAATGTGCATGTCTGCACAAATGGTTAGAAACTGACTCCATGAGGGTGGTCTGAGTGCCTGACGTCCACAGATGGGGGTTGTACTCTCAGCCCAACACCATGCAGGACGCTTGGCATTTGCCACAGAACACCAGGATTGGCAAATTCGCCACTGACGCCCTGTGGTCTTCACAGACGAAAGCAGGTTCACACTGAGCACATGTGACAGACATGACAGAGTCTGGAGACGCCATGGAGAGCGATCTGCTGTCTACAACATCGTTTAGCATGACCAGTTTGGCAGTAAGTTAGTAATGGTGTGGGGTGGCATTTCTTTGGAGGGCCGCACAGCCCTTGATGTGCTCGCCAGAGGTAGCCTGACTGCCATTAGGTACCGAGATGAGATCCTTAGACCCCTTGTGAGAACATATGCTGGTGTGGTTGCCCCTGGGTTCCACTTAATGCAGGACAATGCCAGACTTCATGTGGCTGGAGTGTGTCAGCAGTTCCTGCAAGATGAAGGCATTGAAGCTATGGACTGGTCTGCCTGTTCCCCAGACCTGAATCCAATTGAACACATCTGGGACATCATGTCTCGCACCATCCACCAACTTCACATTGCACCACAGACTGTCCAGGAGTTGGCGGATGCTTTAGTCCAGGTCTGGGAGTAGATCCCTCAGGAGACCATCCGCCGCCTCATCAGGAGCATGCCCAGGCATTGTAGGGAGGTCATACATGCACTTGGTGGCCACACACACTACTGAGCATCATTTATTGTCTTGAGGCATTTCCACTGAAGTTGGATCAGCCTGTATTCAGACCTCTGTGGGATATTAATTTTAATTTACATTGATCATTTTTATGTTTTCTTAACACATTCCACTATATAATGAATAAAGATTTGCAACAGGAATATTTAATTCAGTGATATCTAGGATGTGGGATTTTAGTGTTCCCTTTATTTTTTGAACAGTATATATATAATCATGTTTTACATTTTAAAAATTACAAAAAGGAAATTGGGCCAAAGCAAAAGTTTAGGCACCGTTGGAGGGATTTGTGTGCTCAGATTACTTTGACCAAGGTTTCAGACCTTAATTACCCTGTTAGGGTTATGGCTTGTTCACTCTCATCGTTAGGAATGGCCAGGTGATGCAAATTTCCCAGTGTCCTGTAACCTTGTTCCAGAAAACAGCAGCTATGGGCTCTTCTAAGTAGCTGCCTAGCACTCTGAAAATGGTGGAGACCCACAAAGCAGGAGAAGGCGATAAGAAGATAACAAAATGTTTTAAAGTTGCCCTTTCCTCAGTTCAAAATTGAATTAAGAAATTGTTAACAGGAACAGTGGAAGTCAAGATAAAGTCTGGAAGACCAAGCAACATTTCAATGAGAGCTGCTCGTAGAATTGCTAGAGAGGCTAATCGGATTTCCCTGCTTGACTGCAAAAGACCTTCAGAAAGCTTTAGCAGACTCTGGATTTTTGGTACGTTGTTCTACTGTTCAGAGACACCTACACAATTATGGCCTTCATGGAACAGTCATCAAAAGAAAACCTCTCCTGCGTCCTCACCATGAAATTCATCGTCAGAAGCATGCAAAAGAACATATAAACAAGACTGAGGCATTTTAGAAACATCTGTCCTGTGGACCGATGAGGTTAAAATAGAACTCTTTGGCCACAATGATCAGATATATGTGGAGAAAAAAGGGCACAAGATTTCAGGAAAAGGAACATCTTGCAAATCATTAAGCATAGGTGTGGATCAATCATGCATTATCCAAACAGCAACTCTTATGTAGGTTCATTCTGTTAACGCTCCTACATAGGCTAGTGACTGTTTGTTTGTTTTTGTTTACTTACCAACTTAGTAATGAGGGTGTTGGGTTGACACCTTTTCATTTCTAAACCTAGGACTTGGTGTTAATGACAGCTGCTAACACCAAGCCCTAATCCCATTACTCTGAAGCTACTGCATACAGTGCCTTGCGAAAGTATTCGGCCCCCTGGAACTTTTCAACCTTTTCCCACATCATGCTTCAAACATAAAGATACCAAATGTAAATTTTTGGTGAAAAATCAACAACAAGTGGAACACAATTGTGAAGTTGAATTAAATTTATTGGTTATTTTAAATGTTTGTGTGTCCTGCACAGAGGCATGGTCCCGGGAGTAGGACTCCCCTAGGCTGTCTACTTGTCCTGTAAACAGGGGTGGTCTCCGGTGGAGGACTCCTCTAGGATGTCTGTGTGACCCAAATGCAAGAGTAGAGGAAACCTCTAAGATGCCTGTGTGCACTGTACACAAGGGTGGTTCTGAGCGGAGGACCCCTCTAGAATGTCTGTTTGTCCTACACACTGGGGTGGTCAAGAGTGGAAGACCCCTGTAGGATATCTGCGTGTCCTGCACACAGGGTGATCCCGAGTGGATGACTCCTCTTGGATGTCTGTATTTTCTATACACAAGGTTGGTCCTGGCCTAAGGACCCCTCTAGCATGTCTGTGTGTCCTGTATACAGGGGTGGTCTCAGGCAGAGGACCCCTCTATGATGTTTGCGTGTTCTACACACAGGATGGTCCCGAGCGAAGGTAGTATCTAGGATATATGCGTGTCCTGCACATGGTGGTCCAGGGCGGAGGATGTGTGCCTGTCCTGCACAAAGGGTGGTTCTGGGTCGAAGACCCCTCTGGGATGTCTATTTTTTATAGACCGGGTTGGTCCCAGGCATACGACCCCTCTGTCTGTATTTTCTATACACAGGGGTGGTCCCGAGCGGAGGACCCCAAAAAGATGTCTGCGTGTCCTGTAAATAGCAGTGGTCCTGAGTGGAGGACCCCTCTAGGATATTCATGTCCTGTACACAGGGATGGTCCTGAGCGGAGGACCCCTTTATTAGGGTGTCTGTATTTTCTATACTTAGGGGTGGTCCGGCCGGAGTAGCCCTCTAGGATGTTTGCGTGTCCTGTACACAGGTGTGGTCCCGGGTGGAGGACCCCACTAGGACCTAGAGGGGTCCTCCACCCGAGTCTAGGATGTCTGTGTGACCTGTACACAGGGTTGGTACCAGGTAGAGGACCCCTCTAGGATGTCTGTGTGTCCTCTATACCCGAAACCGAGAACTGCGACAGGTTTTCTGCCTCTCACTGATCCATTCACTGACAGCAAGCAGAGTGCAGCAGGACATGCACTGACGGAGTGACACGAGACTTGCCTCTGCCCGGTGCAGCTCAGCACTACTGCACAAACAGCGCTGCAGCAGCGGAGAGTGCGTGCCACACCGACACTAGTGCACTGAAGCGCCGCGCCAGTTGCTATGTCACCCCCAGCATTATTTCAGCGGGCCACCGTAACCACGCCCACCCTACAATCTCGGCTACGCCCATTTGTGAGGGTAGCTAGTTGCTTACGTCATTGCCTTGCGTCGATAACTTGATGACGTCATTGCCGTGCGACGCTCGTTGTTGGTGTTGGGTTCACCCAGGAAAAGGTAAATCTATATTGTATGATTGTTAATTTGAATACAGCAGTTTTTTATTGAGAGGGGACGGCGGGTGTGAGGCTTCGCAGTAGGCTCCTGGACAGCGTCACTGAATCTCCCGTTTTGGTAAATTGCTTGGAATTGATCCTGGAGCAGCTGGATAGGAGCAGCATGTCTGCTGTCCTGGATTTCCGCACTGTATGTGGCAGGGTTTCTATTCAGGGGTCTGGAGAACCAGGCTTATTGCCACTGTGGGGGCTCTGATGGCGGCAGAACCTGGGTGACTGCTGCTGTGGGGGCTCTGATGGCGGCAGGACCAGGGTGACTGCTCCCGTGGGGGTTCTGATGGCGGCAGGACCAGGGTGACTGCTCCTGTGGGGGCTCTGATGGCGGCAGGACCAGGGTGACTGCTCCTGTGGGGGTTTTGATGGCGGCAGGACCAGGGTGACTGCTCCCGTGGGGGTTCTGATGGCGGCAGGACCAGGGTGACTGCTCCTGTGGGGGTTTTGATGGCGGCAGGACCAGGGTGACTGCTCCCGTGGGGGTTCTGATGGCGGCAGGACCAGGGTGACTGCTCCCGTGGGGGTTCTGATGGCGGCAGGACCAGGGTGACTGCTCCCGTGGGGGTTCTGATGGCGGCAGGACCAGGGTGACTGCTCCCATGGGGGTTCTGATGGCGGCAGGACCAGGGTGACTGCTCCCGTGGGGGTTCTGATGGCGGCAGGACCAGGGTGACTGCTCCTGTGGGGGTTCTGATGGCGGCAGGACCAGGGTGACTGCTCCCGTGGGGGCTCTGATGGCGGCAGGACCAGGGTGACTGCTGCTGTGGGGGCTCTGATGGCGGAAGGACCAGGGTGACTGCTCCTGTGGGGGCTCTGATGGCGGCAGAACCTGGGTGACTGCTCCTGTGGGGGCTCTGATGGCGGCAGGACCAGGGTGACTGCTGCTGTGGGGGTTCTGATGGCGGCAGGACCAGGGTGACTGCTCCTGTGGGGGTTTTGATGGCGGCAGGACCAGGGTGACTGCTCCTGTGGGGGTTTTGATGGCGGCAGGACCAGGGTGACTGCTCCCATGGGGGTTCTGATGGCGGCAGGACCAGGGTGACTGCTCCCGTGGGGGTTCTGATGGCGGCAGGACCAGGGTGACTGCTCCTGTGGGGGTTCTGATGGCGGCAGGACCAGGGTGACTGCTCCCGTGGGGGCTCTGATGGCGGCAGGACCAGGGTGACTGCTGCTGTGGGGGCTCTGATGGCGGAAGGACCAGGGTGACTGCTCCTGTGGGGGCTCTGATGGCGGCAGAACCTGGGTGACTGCTCCTGTGGGGGCTCTGATGGCGGCAGGACCAGGGTGACTGCTGCTGTGGGGGTTCTGATGGCGGCAGGACCAGGGTGACTGCTCCTGTGGGGGTTTTGATGGCGGCAGGACCAGGGTGACTGCTCCTGTGGGGGTTTTGATGGCGGCAGGACCAGGGTGACTGCTCCCGTGGGGGTTCTGATGGCGGCAGGACCAGGGTGACTGCTCCTGTGGGGGTTTTGATGGCGGCAGGACCAGGGTGACTGCTCCTGTGGGGGCTCTGATGGCGGCAGGACCAGGGTGACTGCTCCTGTGGGGGCTCTGATGGCGGCAGGACCAGGGTGACTGCTCCTGTGGGGGCTCTGATGGCGGCAGGACCAGGGTGACTGCTCCTGTGGGGGTTTTGATGGCGGCAGGACCAGGGTGACTGCTCCCGTGGGGATTCTGATGGCGGCAGGACCAGGGTGACTGCTCCCGTGGGGATTCTGATGGCGGCAGGACCAGGGTGACTGCTCCCGTGGGGGTTCTGATGGCGGCAGGACCAGGGTGACTGCTCCCGTGGGGGTTCTGATGGCGGCAGGACCAGGGTGACTGCTCCTGTGGGGGCTCTGATGGCGGCAGGACCAGGGTGACTGCTCCTGTGGGGGTTTTGATGGCGGCAGGACCAGGGTGACTGCTCCCGTGGGGGTTCTGATGGCGGCAGGACCAGGGTGACTGCTCCCGTGGGGGTTCTGATGGCGGCAGGACCAGGGTGACTGCTCCCGTGGGGGTTCTGATGGCGGCAGGACCAGGGTGACTGCTCCTGTGGGGGTTCTGATGGCGGCAGGACCAGGGTGACTGCTCCCGTGGGGGCTCTGATGGCGGCAGGACCAGGGTGACTGCTGCTGTGGGGGCTCTGATGGCGGAAGGACCAGGGTGACTGCTCCTGTGGGGGCTCTGATGGCGGCAGAACCTGGGTGACTGCTCCTGTGGGGGCTCTGATGGCGGCAGAACCTGGGTGACTGCTGCTGTGGGGGCTCTGATGGCGGCAGGACCAGGGTGACTGCTCCTGTGGGGGCTCTGATGGCGGCAGGACCAGGGTGACTGCTGCTGTGGGGGTTCTGATGGCGGCAGGACCAGGGTGACTGCTCCTGTGGGGGTTTTGATGGCGGCAGGACCAGGGTGACTGCTCCTGTGGGGGTTTTGATGGCGGCAGGACCAGGGTGACTGCTCCCGTGGGGGTTCTGATGGCGGCAGGACCAGGGTGACTGCTCCCGTGGGGATTCTGATGGCGGCAGGACCAGTGTGACTGCTCCCGTGGGGATTCTGATGGCGGCAGGACCAGGGTGACTGCTCCCGTGGGGGCTCTGATGGCGGCAGGACCAGGGTGACTGCTGCTGTGGGGGCTCTGATGGCGGAAGGACCAGGGTGACTGCTCCTGTGGGGGCTCTGATGGCGGCAGAACCTGGGTGACTGCTCCTGTGGGGGCTCTGATGGCGGCAGGACCAGGGTGACTGCTCCTGTGGGGCCTCTGATGGCAGAACCTGGGTGACTGCTGCTGTGGGGGTTTTGATGGCGGCAGGACCAGGGTGACTGCTCCTGTGGGGGTTTTGATGGCGGCAGGACCAGGGTGACTGCTCCCGTGGGGGTTCTGATGGCGGCAGGACCAAGGTGACTGCTCCCGTGGGGATTCTGATGGCGGCAGGACCAGGGTGACTGCTCCCGTGGGGGTTCTGATGGCGGCAGGACCAGGGTGACTACTCCCGTGGGGGTTCTGATGGCGGCAGGACCAGGGTGACTGCTCCTGTGGGGGTTCTGATGGCGGCAGGACCAGGGTGACTGCTCCTGTGGGGGCTCTGATGGCGGCAGGACCAGGGTGACTGCTCCCGTGGGGGTTCTGATGGCGGCAGGACCAGGGTGACTGCTCCCGTGGGGGCTCTGATGGCGGCAGGACCAGGGTGACTGCTGCTGTGGGGGTTCTGATGGCGGCAGGACCAGAGTGACTGCTCCTTTGAGGGTTCTGATGGCGGCAGGACCAGGGTGACTTCTCCTGTGGGGGTTCTGATGGCGACAGGAGCAGGGTGACTGCTCCTTTGAGGGTTCTGATTGCGGCAGGACCAGGGTGACTGCCGCTGTGGGGATTTTGATGGCTGCAGGACCAGGGTGAATATATGAACTCCAATATCGCTGTACATGTAAAAAAAACCCATAAGATACTTGGTTAACTTTTTTTTTCAAAAAGTGCAAAAGCCTCCAACCACATCAAGGTGTACGTAAATATGGATGGTCCCTGATAGTGATGAGCGAACATGCTTTGATAAGGTGTTATCTGAGCATGCTTGTGTGCTAAGTGTCTTCGGCGCTTGATATGTTCGAGTCCCCACAGCTGCATGTCTCGCGACAGTTCAACAGCCACAACACATACAAGGATTAGGCTAGGTTCCCATTGCGTTAATGGTTGAGCGCTAATGGACAGTGTTGCACGGCGAAATTAACGCCGTGCAACGCGTCCGTTAGCGCTCCCATTGCCTGCAATGTTAAAGCGCATTGCTAGCGCGTGTCATTTTCGGCACGCGCTAGCGATGTGCCGTTCTTTTGTAGCTCCCGTGGGGGTTCTGATGGCGGCAGGACCAGGGTGACTGCTCCCGTGGGGGTTCTGATGGCGGCAGGACCAGGGTAACTGCTCCCGTGGGGGCTCTGATGGCGGCAGGACCAGGGTGACTGCTGCTGTGGGGGCTCTGATGGCGGAAGGACCAGGGTGACTGCTCCTGTGGGGGCTCTGATGGCGGCAGGACCAGGGTGACTGCTGCTGTGGGGGCTCTGATGGCGGAAGGACCAGGGTGACTGCTCCTGTGGGGCCTCTGATGGCAGAACCTGGGTGACTGCTCCTGTGGGGGCTCTGATGGCGGCAGGACCAGGGTGACTGCTGCTGTGGGGGCTCTGATGGCGGCAGGACCAGGGTGACTGCTCCTGTGGGGGCTCTGATGGCGGCAGAACCTGGGTGACTGCTCCTGTGGGGGCTCTGATGGCGGCAGGACCAGGGTGACTGCTGCTGTGGGGGTTCTGATGGCGGCAGGACCAGGGTGACTGCTCCTGTGGGGGTTTTGATGGCGGCAGGACCAGGGTGACTGCTCCTGTGGGGGTTTTGATGGCGGCAGGACCAGGGTGACAGCTCCTGTGGGGGCTCTGATGGCGGCAGAACCTGGGTGACTGCTCCTGTGGGGGCTCTGATGGCGGCAGGACCAGGGTGACTGCTGCTGTGGGGGTTCTGATGGCGGCAGGACCAGGGTGACTGCTCCTTTGAGGGTTCTGATGGCGGCAGGACCAGGGTGACTTCTCCTGTGGTGGTTCTGATGGCGGCAGGAGCAGGGTGACTGCTCCTTTGAGGGTTCTGATTGCGGCAGGACCAGGGTGACTGCCGCTGTGGGGATTTTGATGGCTGCAGGACCAGGGTGAATATATGAACTCCAATATCGCTGTACATGTAAAAAAAAACATAAGATACTTGGTTAACTTTTTTTTTTTCAAAAAGTGCAAAAGCCTCCAACCACATCAAGGTGTACGTAAATATGGATGGTCCCTGATAGTGATGAGTGAACATGCTTTGATAAGGTGTTAGTTATCTGAGCATGCTTGTGTGCTAAGTGTCTTCGGCGCTTGATATGTTCGAGTCCCCACAGCTGCATGTCTCGCGACAGTTCAACAGCCGCAACACATACAAGGATTAGGCTAGGTTCCCATTGCGTTAATGGGTGAGCGCTAATGGACAGTGTTGCACGGCGAAATTAACGCCGTGCAACGCGTCCGTTAGCGCTCCCATTGCCTGCAATGTTAAAGCGCATTGCTAGCGCGTGTCATTTTCGGCACGCGCTAGCGATGTGCCGTTCTTTTGTAGCGTGCCTCGGACGCTGCTTGCAGCGACCGCCGCGCGCCCGAGGTCCGTTCCCCGCTCTCGCAGATCTAAGATTTAACGCGATCCCTTAAAAGAAATTGCGTTAGCGCAATCCGCGAGCGCTTAGCGCTAAACGGATTGCCCTAACGCAATGGGAACCTAGCCTTACCTGTTTGTAATGGAATCCCTGCATCCAAGCTCTTTCCACCTGTCACCTGCAGCTCAAAAATATCTCCAAAATCCGTCCTTTCCTCAACCCTCAATCTACTAAAATGCTTGTGCATGCCCTCATCATTTCCCACCTTGACTACTGCAACATCCTTTTTCTGTGGCCTCCCTGCTAACACCATTGCACCTCTCCAATCCATCCTTAACTCTGCTGCCTGACTAATTCATCTCTCTCCTGGCTACTCCTCCGCTTCCCCCCTCTGCAGATCTCTTCACTTGCTCCCATTCCCTCAGCGTATCCAGTTCAAATTACTAATACTGACCTACAAAGCCATCCATAACCTGTCTCCATATATCTATGAAATAATCTCCCGATATCTTTCCTCACGTAATCTCCGGTCCACCCAAGACCTCCTTCTCTCCTCCACACTTATTCACTCCTCACCCAACCGCCTCCAAGACTTCTCCCGAATATCCCCCATCCTCTGGAATTCTTTGCCCCAACACGTCCGACTATCAACGACATTTGGATCCTTCAGACGGAACCTGAAAACCCACCTCTTCAGGAAAGCATACAACCTGCACTGACCCCGCTGCCTCCTCACCACTACCGAAGCTACCGCCTCACCAACAGCGGAGCTCCTGCAACCCTCAACCTATTGTCTCCTTCCCCACCATCCTGTAGAATGTAAGCCCGCAAGGGCAGGGTCCTCGCCCCTCTGTATCTGTAATTGTTAGTTTGCTTACTGTAAGTGATATCTGTAATTTGTATGTAACCCCTTCTCATGTACAGCACCATGGAATCAATGGTGCTATATAAATAAATATAATAATAATAATTTGTTTCAGCTGTCGATCCGCCGCTTGACATGCAGGTGCGGGGACTTGAACATATTTTTCGAGCATGCCGAAGACACTCGGTTAACACGTGAGCTTTCTCAGATAACACCTTATCCAAGCACATTCGTGCATAACTAGTTCCCATCACTAATGTTCTACTTCTCCATGTGCCAAACCAGACCTCATCTAAACAGAGGAAGTGAAGGAAAACCAGGCGTAGCTCGTGATTAAAGCCTTGCTGGGAAGATAATGTATAAATTAAAGTGATTCTGTGTTTTGCAGCTTTATATCCATCGCTGATCTATCTGCAGCATATCCTTCTGCTTGTAAGTCCGCACATACAGCACATGTGACCAGGAATTACACTAAGTGTGATTCACCATGAACCGGTTACAACAAGAATATGACGCTTATCCAATAGAAGAACCTAGTGATGAAGAACGTGGTATTAGCAGGTGAAGATTGTGCTTTGTGATCATAAATCAGTATATACTATTCATATATATCCATATATATAAAAATCCATATATATAAAATTACACCGCTGTACTAGGTATT
This sequence comes from Ranitomeya variabilis, assembly GCF_051348905.1. Classification (NCBI taxonomy): domain Eukaryota; kingdom Metazoa; phylum Chordata; class Amphibia; order Anura; family Dendrobatidae; genus Ranitomeya; species Ranitomeya variabilis. The sequence continues at coordinate 657,742,749 of NC_135232.1, read as the reverse complement.
ACTTGAGGACACAATATTAGATTGACTCTTATACAGTCCTTATGGTGTAGGTCATGACATATGGAAACAAGGAATAAAATAAGGACTCGCTTTTTCCTGCACCATTCTCTCCAGCACTTCAGTATATGATCATTCAGACATCTGGGACCCCAAAAATCAAAAGGGGTCGTGGCACTGTTTCTCCTTCCGTTTTTTCTTGCATAGCTGCACTTCCATCTGTGCAGGCAACTGTGGCCGCACCGTTGCACTCGAGTGTATGGGGTTGCCAAAGGTTGGGCCAATGGTAGTAGTAATGATAATAATAATAAAAAACTATTATTATTATTATTACTACTAAATGTCAGAAAATCCTAGCGGTATGCCATCAATTGAAGTGGAGGTCCATGGTTGCAATATTTCCTTTATTTTACTATATGTCTCTCTTTCTAGCCCTTGCCTAATATAAACTATGTGAGAAAGACTAAAAGTATAGTCCCTGTGGTGAACATTAATATCTATTTACCATCTCTCAAATCTCAACAGTGATCTGTTTTATTAGAGAAAGCAGCTAAACGCTTCCTTGTAACTTGAGTAGGATTTTTTTTATGACTGTTTTCTCTTTTGAAGTTCTGAAGATGAGTTGGACATTCTTTTACACGGAACTCCAGAGCAGAAGCGTAAGTTGATTCGTGAATGTCTTACCGGCGAAAGTGAATCTTCTAGTGAAGATGACTTCGAGAAGGAAATGGAAAATGAGCTGAGTTCCACCATGAAAACAATGGAAGGGAGATGGCAAAGCAATGGCCCAGGTTGGTGAATCGCTTTTTTAAAATGGGTAATAGCCCTTTGCACACTGATGTCATGCGTTTCCTTTTTACATGACCAACATGTTAAAGCAGCACTGAAACAGTCATTTCTTTTATCATTGTGTAGCCCCATAACAATAGTCATATGCAATATTTTATATATATATATCGAAATCGTGGGGTTTTTTTGGACTAAAAGACGCACCAGACCATAAGACGCACCCCAAACTTTCAGAAGAAAAACAGGGGAAAAAAATGATGCGTTCAAATGAGGGTCTGTTTTAAAGTCCAAATTCAGCTTACCGGGGGTAGGGTGTGATCGGGAGTGCTGGTGAACTGTGGTCGGTGATCTGGGGATGATCTGACTCATCCCAGGCTGGTGCGGCAGGTTCGGTGGTGCGGGGGCTCCGCCACTTTGTGAAAACCGGAGCCCCCACACATCCATCTCAGGATGGTGCGTGGCAGTTTCACAGATGCTCGGTAATGTGGGGGCTCCACCGACATTTTGTGAAATCCCAGTGGTGCGGGGGCTCCTTAACTGCCACGAGCCAGCCTGGGATGGATGTGTGGGGGGCTCTGAGATTTAACAAAATGTCGGCAGAGCCCACGCACAACCAAGCATCTCCGACATTGCCGCGCATCTGCCTGGGTGAGACGTGAACAGACAAAAAATACATCACAAAGTAACACAGTTCAGCAGTTACAGGAGGAGTGCGGGTCCTGCTCGCAAGCTACAATATATAAGGATGTAGGGTTGCATTGAGTAAGCCATGTTCTAGTCATCACTGGAAATACTAGCAATGGATCCCCCAAATGTGGATACATGGTAAGCGCCTGTGCACACGATGCAGATTTAGTGCAGATCTGCGTTTTTTTCTGCCGCAGAAACGCTGCAGATCTGCACTGTGATTTACAGTATAATGTAAATCAATGTGAAAAAAAAGCTGTGCACATGGTGCAGAAAAATTCGCGCAGAAACGCTGCAGATTTCAAAGAAGTGCATGTTGCTTCTTTTGTGCAGTTCTGCAGGGTTTCTGCACCCCTTCATGATAAAAATCCGCACTGGTAAAATCTGCACAAAAATTGCACAGAAACTGCACAAAATCTGCAACAAAAACGCACAAAAACTGCATCAAATCTGCATCTGCGTTTTCTGCCAGGAGATGCAGATTTAATGCAGAAAATTCTGCACCACATTTCCTACGTGTGCAAATAGCCTAAGGCCATGTGCACACGTTGCGGTTTTTGCTGCGGATCCGCAGCAGTTTTCCATGCGGTGTACAGTACAATGTTAACCTATGGAAAACAAAAACCGCTGTGCACATGCTGCGGAAAAAAACGTGCAGAAACGCTGCGGTTTATTTTCCACAGCATGTCAATTCTTTATGCGGAATCTGTAGCGATTAAAACTGTGTAAAACTGCAGAAGAATCCGCACAAAAACCGCGGAAAATCCGCGATAAATCCGCAGCAAAAACGCAGTGTTTTTGCCCTGCTGATTTATCAAAATCAGTGCGGAAAAATCTGCACACCAGTCCGCAAAGTGTGCACATAGCCTAAAAGTCTATTTGGGGGGGTGAAGAGCGTTTACACTTTTAATTTTAAGTTGTTTGTTATTAATTTGGTGACTGTAATAATTTGGGTGTGTTTGTATTGTAGACGCCTCTACAAGCGGTGCCACAACATCAAGAGGAGACAAGCCGCAGTATTATGATGAGATATACTTTGACTCTGACTCTGAGGATGAAGGTAAATAAAGATACATTTAGCATGGTGTGAATAGTTGGATATCTTTGATCACGTTTCTAACAAGTTGAATCTTTGAATTGATATATACATTGTACATTATTATTATTATTCATTTTAAAGCATTTCATTTGCGTTATGTCAGATGGTTTAAATTATTGGAGACAAAAGTCTTGAAGAGTGTTTTGGTTGATGAGTGTACCAGGGCGGAGGTGAGAAGGAGGTGTTATGAGGACCGGAGATTACGAATGGGAAGTTATGGGGAGAGTAATTTGGAGAAGTGTGGTCGTAACAGAATATGGACAACCTTGTATGTAACTGTTAGTAGTTTACATTGGATTGGACGCCAGTGAAGGGATTAGAAGAGGATTATTTACAGGGCCAAACTCCTCACCTGAGAACCGCCACTGTAATCCCATCGAATGAGCATATATGCAGCAGTGGACTCACTTTTTTGCATAAATCATTAGTTTGTGCAAATATAATTAAAACTTTCTTTGTAAGCTAAATTGTCATCTATCTGATCTCCCAGCAGCCTGTATTACATTTTTTTTCCTGCTGAAGGTTTTTAAAGGCCTCCCCCGGTTACACAAAAACGTTCTAGCGTAACTATAGTGCCAGTTTCACTCTGCAATTTTTCACGGTCCGTACTTTGACCCTATGAACGGACTGACCGTTTGTTTCCTGACCCGAGCTCTGTGGCCTTATATTCACCTATGAGGCTGCTGAGTTCAGGTCACAAGACTTGCGGTGGATCCTTGTTACTCTGTAAAGGACCGTGAAACATAGATTCATTAGATCAACCTAAATAGAACAAAGGGAGTTTGGGGGGATTCAGCTGCAACAGGATGAAGTGGTCATCTACTCTACAAGCACGAATAGAGAAAAATATACAGAAACCAGATGGGATGTACTACAATTAGATAAAATAAATTACGGCTTTTATCTCAAAATTCCAGTGTGAACAAGTCTTCGTCGATACTAATCAATTGTTACTATTTCTTCTTAGGGACTGAAAAAGGAAAGGTACAAACGCGGAAAGAAAAGCACAAAGTGCTGACTAATGATGACTTGCTGTACGATCCACACGAGGATGACCGGGACCAGGAATGGGTAGATGCCAAAAGAAGAAGGTAAGGCTACAACTCAATGCTAGTAATTAAACTCTATTAGATGCTGATGTTTTTCCATTGTAATGGAAAGAAATCATAATCACAAGATCCCCAAAATCAGAGGAGCAGAAGTCTATACTGTGTATTGATATGCTGCTTGCGGATTATGCTCACTCCTCCTGATAAGAGGCTTATAAAGTGACATATGGACCGTCATATGCCACCATATTCTACTAGATTCCACAACTCTAGGGGAGAATACCATCGTACTAAGGTGGAGGAGAATGTAGCCGTAATCTGGCATAGGATGCCAATGTTTATTTATTTGTTTGTTTGTTTCTCACTGATCCATTACACCAGATAATAGATTAAAAATTAATGTTACTTGGGGTTTTTTAAACTATCTCTTTAAATATTAGTTACAGAAACCTCAGAAAACAAAGGCAATCGCAGACCCATTCGACCAAACAGGATGCTCTTCCCAGCAGCGATGCCATCTTGAACTGTCCAGCCTGTATGACTACACTTTGCTTGGATTGCCAAAGGTACGTGCACCTAATATGTATTAGCTGGTATTCCGGTTTCAGGATATACATTTTAGTCCATTTTTTTCTAATTTGACGTCTTTTTCATTTCCTCTTTGTTTTCAATAACTTAATTATTATCTCTACGGCAAAACAATTTTTCTTGCAGACACGAATCCTATAGGACACAGTATCGAGCCATGTTTGTCATGAATTGCATTGTCAACAAGGAGGAGGTTTTAAAATTTCCTGAACAGCCAATAAAGAACAGACGACGGGAGAGGAAAAAAAGGAAGGCTGCCACTGCAGAGTCAGCAATAGCAAGGCAAAGTAAAGCGGTGGATATGTACCACCCCGTGAAATGCAGCGAGTGTTCCACCGAAGTGGCCGTTTACGACAAGGAGGAAGTCTACCATTTCTTTAATGTCTTAGCCAGCCACTGCTAGGACCGGAACATTGACTTTTTCAGTGATGCTTTCCATCACTTACAGTTTTATTTTGCTTTTTATATTGATTTTCGGTATTTTTAGCATTGAAAAGTCTTTGGAGATAATCATATTCCTGATTATTAAAAAGGAAATCAAATCAATATTAGATGGATTTAATCACTGGAGTCACCGAGAGCGACGTTGAGGAAATGGAAACCGTGAAATAAGAGCAGATTTTTCTAAATCGTTTCAGAGACGCAAAGCTTTAGAGCCTTTGTGCACACTGATATCATTATAATATAACTTACTGGGGGAATCTCAGACTGGTTCTTGTATATAGAGAGAAGCATCTAAAGTGTACAATGCTGTTTTCTCACAATTAAATGTTAGATTATTCTCCGCATTCCACAGGTTTTAGTTTATTTTTGTTGTTTTGACATATTGATGTCTATAAATTTTTAGTCGGGAAGGGATTGACAAGAAGCCTTTTATATGCAAGGCACAATAAAATGCGCAGGAAAGGCTGTCACATGTGTTTTAGGCAACAATATACAGGCAGCCAGTGCATGCAGGGCTAAAGTGATTGTCCATATGGGGCTGTATGTGTCCCTATTACTGCATCGGGTGTGTGGTGCAAAAACCGTGCACCTCTTACTGCCCCACATAAAATGCCCACCACTGTGTCCTTTAAAAAGTAAAACGCTTCCTTTGTGCCTTCTAGATGGTAAAACTGACTTCTAGAATATTTATATCCTGTGCAAATGCCCTAGAAAACAGTGCCCACATTTTGTCCCTAAGTGGAGTGCCCCTATAGCAATAAGCGCCCACTTTACATTTAATGTCCCATGAGTCTTCGCCTGTACAGCTCCCCTCTACACATTATGATGCTCCCACAGCTTCCCTTTACAAAGTATGATGTCTTCCACCGCACCTCTCTATACAGTATGATGGGCCCCCAGCTTGTCTATACAGAGTATAATGCCCACACATCTCCCCTCCAGACAGTAAGATGTCTCCACAGCTCCGTTATACCCAGTAAGATGTCCATCACTCCCCTCTATACAGTAAGATGTCCCCACTGCTCCCCGTCATACAGTATGATTCGCCCACATCATTTTTTATGCCCCATATATAATACTGGTAAAAATTCCAATAACATTATGGTGTGTGTGGACATTGAAGGCGTGTGTGGGGGAAAAAAAACTAAACATTTTTGGAGAAACACCGCTTTGTGTGAAACTGTCCTTGCTTCTTTACACTTTTATTTCTGTATTATTTTTTTTTTGTACTTTCCTGTAAAAAAAAAACAAACAATCATGCATTTTAAGAATGTCTTTGTGTATTCTCCCCCCCCCCCTCCTTTTTTTGTTTTTTCTTCATTACATTTGTAGCATATGTGCATTTTTTCTGAGGATTTTCTTTAAGGCCTATAGAAATAATTCTATTGGAAAGCACCAGGAAAAAATGCCATACACAAGTAAAGCCTCCCAGCCCTTTCCAAAAAAGAAAAAAAGGCTAGGGAAAATGCCACAAAAATAAATAAAATCCTTGTGGGTAGTGAGACTTAAATTTCATTATTGACTTTCATGGAACACCAATAGCTTGCAAAAATGTCAGGGAAAAATGCATTTGTTTGCAAAATAATTCATTTGAAAGCATCCTTTACCCTATGGCAGGCGCACACATTGGCGCTGCTGTGCAGAAGGGTTAAAATATGATTTCCAACTACTTGCAAAATAGAGAAACACAAGGCTTATGTATGCAAGTGAAGTGTTTTTTTTTTTTTTCTTTACTATTATTATTTATTCCCAAGGGTGGAAGAATGCAATGTAACCAGAATCATGACCTTATTACATTTTGGTATCTTTTTCCCCTGCACATAAACTTGGGAATTACGCCATGTTCATTGCTGTGATTCACCGATTCAATTCGCCAAATGATGGAAGATTGCGACATCCAGTCTCACCATCGTCATTCTTATGAAATCCAGGATTGCACAAGAGATTGCACAGAAATGTTTTTCACTGATAATTTCAGCTTTAAAGAAAGTTCTGGAGAAACAGATGTTCTTTGGCAAAATCATGCACCCATTAAATAAGAAAAAACAGCGTCTGCAGGGTGCAGTGCTTTTCACCCATGTCTCCCCGCATTGATGCAATACCGTATGGCTTTCTATTGGCAAGCAGTTCATATTGCCATAGGTCTGAGAGCTGAAATGCCTGAAGATCAGCTGAATGTACAACTATGTAATAAAGCAGGGGTGGGGGGAACCTTTTTTCTGCCGGGAGCCATTTGATTATTCATGTCATTCAGTTGCCGCACATAATGATCAACTTGAAAATGATCCTGCTATATTTGGTCAAACAATTAACTCACCCCTAATGTGACGGCTGGAGCTGCTTCTCTTTGGTGCGGCTGTGATGTTAGGTCGTATGGATGATGTTTCTACTCGTAACTGCTTTTACCGATTTGCGTCTGTCTGGAGCCCAAGTGTCATGACACAGCTGTCGGGTGGCCCAGGACCAGGGGCTCCGTCCCTGTCTCTAACACTAGCGGGCACCCTAGCTTGCCCTACTCCCCGGGATACTTCAGATGGCGAAGATGCTGGGGCCTCTGCCCTTGCCTTATCTCCTGAGTTAGCCCTCCATCTGTTCTAGTCCCCCCACCCAGGGAAGAGGGGTGCTACTATGCACCATAGTACACCAACCCGACATACAAGGCAACACAAGGGTTAGCAGAAAACTCCAGGCATACAAAATACTCACTCACATGTAACAAGAGGAATTCACCGGGGTGTGAAGGTAGGGGAATAAACCAAAATAGAGAAGGATAGGGAATTACCACACATACAAACCAAGCAGTAGTGATTTGTAACTCCGTCAACTCTCCTCATATGCCAAATTATAAAGGGAACAGGGTTGGCTAACCAAGCTTGGCTGTGAGCACAGGGATTTCCAACACGGCCGATTAACCCCTGTTCTGCCAGAAGAAATAAACACATTTAAAATGAAGGAGAAGTGCTTCTTCTCAGCGCCGGAGTAGGAGAAATCAGACCCTGTGGTCTTCTAGCTTCACACACGCGGTAACCCCGTGACATCAGGAGACTCTTTGTGATAAGTTTTGCCAGAGCTGTATATCTGTATTTGGTACGACTTACTGCTTCGAGTTCTTTATAAAACTTAAGAGACCACTGCACAGTTTTATAAAAATCCGCTTCTCTACATGTCTGACAGCCAGTCCATTCCAGTGTCAGTTGAATTCCAACCATTCTACTTAATGTGCTTCTGATTAGGTGATCACCTGAACCAAATCTTATTTAACCAAGGAAAGTATAAAAAACATTGCTGTGGTGTTCACAATCATCTTGCAATAGGACAAGCTGAATGGCAAAACAAGTGCTAGTAATATCCCAAAAGTAATAGGAATGAAATAACTTTTAACCATGCCAAAGGAGTTGAAAAGAAAAGTCGAGTGAGGAAAAGAAGGGCTCAATTCTGGCTTTACTAGCAGAGGGATACAGTGAGCATCGTGTTACCTCCATCCCTTAAATTTCTAAAACGGAAGTCCCATTACAACAGGGTCAAGCAGCAGACATTGGATGACCGTCATCTTATTCAAATGTCACTCAGCAACCGCAGGATGACATCAAGTGACCTACAAAAGGAATGGCAAATGGCAGCTGGGGTGAAGTGCACGGCAAGAACAGTTCGTAACAGGCTCCTAGAGGCAGGACTCAAGTCATGTAAAGCTAGAAAAAAGCCTTTCATCAATGAGAAGCAAAGGAGAGCCAGGCTGAAGTTTGCCAAAGTCCATAAGGGTCGGACCTTAGAGGACTGGAGTAAGATAATCTTCTCTGATGAGTCTAATTTTCAGCTTTGCCCAACACCTAATGGTTAGACAGAGACCTGGAGAGGTGTACAAGCCACAGTGTCTTGCACCCACTGTGAAATTTGGTGGAGGATCGGTGATGATCTGGGGATGCTTGAGCAAGGCTGCAATTGGGCAGGTTAATCTTTGCAAAGGACGTATGAATCAAGCCGCATACAAGGTTATCTTGGAAAAACAGTGGATTCCTTCTTCTCAGGCAATGTTCCCCAACTCTGAGGACTGTTTTTTTCCAGCAGGACAATGCGCCATGACATACAGCTAGGTCAATCAAGGTGTGGATGAAGGATCACCACATCAAATCCTTGTCATGGCCAGCCCAATCTCCAGACCTGAACCCCATTGAAAACCTCTGGAATGTAATCAAGAGGAAGATGGATAGTCACAAGCCATCAAACAAAGAAGAACTGCTTACATTTTATTACCAGGAGTGGCATAAGATCACCCAAAAGCAGTGTGAAAGACTGGTGGAAAGCACGCCAAGACGAATGAAAGCTGTGATTAAAAATCATGGTTATTCCACAAAATATTGATTTCTGAACTCTTCCTGAGTTAAAACATTAGTATTGTTGTTTCTAAATGATTATGAACTTGATTTTTTTGCATTGAGGTCTGCAAGCAATGCATTTTTTTGGTATTTTGACCATTTCTCATTTTCATAAAATAAATACAAAATGTATTGCTTGGAACTTCGGAGACATGTTGTCAGACGTTTATAGAATAAAAGAACAATTTACATTTTACTTAAAAATATACCTATAGAGAGAAAAATCAGACAAACTGAACATTTTGCAGTGGTCTCTTAATTTTTGCCAGAGCTGTATATTATACTGCAGGTCTTCTCACTGTGGGAAATTCATCATTACTGCTCATGTTACATTCATAGAACTCAAGCAGCAGGAGATCTGCAGTATATATCACATAGGAGACACCGAAAATGCCGTATACACATCACATAGGAGACACCAAGACTGCTGTATATACTGTACATCACATAGGAGACGCCAAGTCTGCTTGCGTATACATCACATAGGAAACACCAAGACTGTTGTATATACATCAATTAGGAGACCCCAAGACTGCTGTATATTACATCTCATAGGAGACACTGGAGCTGCAGCATGTACAGCGCATGTGAGATGCTTGGACTAGAGTGTATTCACTATGAGACATTGGGGATGAACCATGTACATCACAGGAGACTAGGGCTGGAGTATGTCCATCACAAAGGAGACGTTGAGGCTGCAGCATATATATCACATGGGAGATGTCGGGGGCTGAAGCTATCTTCATCGGTGGGATGGAAGCACATCGCGAGCTAACTCCACACACAGAATATATCCAGATGCTGACACTGGACAGCGTCATGACATAATCCTTGCAATGCCTTCACTACAGCGTTTAGTAGTGGACATCGTGTGCGCATGCTCGCAGTGCAAGAAGGGATTAAAGGGCTGGAAAGCATGACCACTGGCCTGAGCACTGTGGCCCCCAGGAATCTTTCCAGGCGCTGGAGATATCGTAATTGTGGGCTGAAGGTTTCCCTGCTTCTGTATTATAGGGTTGCCTCAATGCCTCCAGGGCTATTCTTTATGGCAGCTGTCTGGAGTAGTCTTGGGCTACACAAAAACTTAGTTCGCAACATTTGTCAAGCGACCAATGTGCGCTTGATGCTGCGTCAAGCAAATGGGGTTGCATTGCGGCCCCCAGGATTCTGCAAGTGACATATTCACTTCTAAGTAACATGCTTTTCTCCTTTCTTGACACTTGCCTTTCAGTAGTGTATTTTTTTATTATTTTGATGATTTTTTTTTAAAAGCTTTTTTTGTTGCTTTCTATGCACACATGTGGTTTTTGGGGTATGTTCACACAGTTTACTTTTTTATGTAGATTTTGATGCAGATCCATTTAAAAAAAAAAAAGAAAAAACTTCAAATGCTCTTTAATGTGGAATTTAAAATGGATCTGCTTAACGATCCATGTCATAAACCTCCTTACTTTAAAAATGTTTTTTTTTTAAACTTATGAAAAAATGCATGAATAAAAGGCATCACTTAAAACATTTGGGAAAAAAAACCTCACCAAAAGTGTGACAACAGTGACTAAAAAGGAAGTTTCTACAGTAGTCCACATTTTGTTTTTGACTTACAAACTAGTTGGTCAAAAATAAGTATTTTTGCAAAAACAAGCTAAATACCGTATGTAAAACACCCTTAACCTTTTTTCCGGCAGATTGGCAGCTTTGTGCTATGAGTGATAATATGGCTCAGAATCATCTACGTGAGCGGTATAGCGTCTTCACTCTTATAATAGGTATACATTAGCTGTTGATGAAGTGGGTCCGTATCCTTCAGGACAAGTCTTTGGCTATGTTCACACATGCGTACAGACATGCAGATTCTGGCCACCCGTCTCCTGACCCAAACTCGACAGCCTCACAGGCTGAGACTAAGATTTGGTCCATAGAGCCAAGCTGCAGGTGGTCTCTGAAATTTTAGGCTTCATTTTGCCGTCAGTTTTTCACACATGTGTTTTGTCCACTCCCGGATATGTTTTCGGTCAGTGAAAAAAAAAAAAAAATCGGATGCTACTGGTGTGCTCTTTAAAAGTAGAGCCTTAAACATCCTCCAAATTTTTTTCCCTCCATATTACTGTAGAAAAACTCTACTGATAAAAATTCTAATGAAAATCTGATCCGACACTGAAAAATCATTGAACGCGTCTTTATAAGTCTACGTTCCCACCATGAGCTTTTGATGTTGCAGATTTTCTGCAACCATTAAGTAAAATAGAGGTTACCTGCATGTAATCGAAAATACGCAGTGCAAAAAAAAAAACTCATCGTGGGAACGTAGCCTAGGGAAAACATCCCAATCAATAATCAATTGTAATGTGTGAACATTAACCCCTGCAGTTTTTATTAAAAAAAAATCCCATTTAATCACATATTTTAATCACATATTCCCTTAAAATTCCACAAGCCCCTCCTGTGGGATTAGCATTTGAATGGGTGGAGTAAAATAAAAAATAAAAAAAAGCGAAAGCCAATCCCGTCATGTGGCTGTTTACACCAGTGCAGAGCGATGCGAATGTGACGAGTCAGCGAGAAAAAGGTCAGTGACATCTGGAGGCGATCTCAAGTTTTACGGGAAACAAAGTAGATGATATTGGAAGTGAGAGTTCACAGCAAGTAACACCGGCTTCCTGGTAAACCAAACCATCTGCTGATTTTCTGTGGTGTCCGAGTGTAAACAGGCGCCACAACTAAAATAATTTTTCAGATCTGCATCACAAAACTGCCGTAAATGCAGAAAGACTTTGTTGTCCCTTTAAACTTGATCCGTTATTTTTTGCATTTAACTTCCTAAAGTCTCTTGTGAAATCCATGGGAGTGTTTTTCGCTAAAAGTTGTGCAATAAGGAAGCAGAAAAAAAAAGTTAGGCGGTGATACATACAGATTGATCTTTCATTTTTAACCCTTTCTTTTCCAGAGCCTACACCCAGCAGTGATTTAGTAGAGCTGAGCTTACGGAACCACAGCTCCTCCTTTCCTCCCTCCTCATTTCCTTTGGAGGGGTTTTTTTTTTGCCTGTTTACAATAGACTGGAGAGAACGCTGAGAACAGGAGAAAGAACGCCGAAAAGAAGAGCGGGGCGACATTCTTGAAAGAAACTTTTTACATCTCGCCGGAAAGATGGCCGTAAGCACTGCCCAAGTGGGAAACTTGTCTATCACTACCCAAGTGGTTCCAGGAGGACAGAACAACCTTCCCGGACTTGGCACGACTCCGAACTGGGTCCAAGAGCTGTCCAAAAAGAAGAAACAACCCATGAAATCGCTGAGTGCGGTTTTGATCCTTATAGGGGCGCTGCAATTGACTATCGGGACCTCCATGTTTGTGGCTGAGAACAGTTACCTGTCGCTTCTCTCGCGCAGTGGAATTGTATTTGTGGGTAGCCTGACGCTTATTTCCACTGCAATCATCACCGTGATCTTCGCCAACAAGGAAACTATCCTCCGGATAAAGATCTGCCTGATCAGCCACGTGATAAACGTCACAATCGCCGGCATTGGAATCATCCTATATGTGATCCAGGTGTATACGGATACTCAGTCATGTTGGGTGTCCACGCATGATATGGATTCGTACAACCCATGCATCCCGGGGAATTATTCTGCTAACGATTATAATTATAATTATCGCTACGGCTATGGCAGGGAATATTCGGAAGTCATTTACATGCTGCGGGTGTCCCTGAATTCTCTGGTGCTCTTCTACGTTATCGTTGGCTTCAACATCTCAAGCTTCATCATATTCCTGAAGTGGAAGTCACTTAAAGATACCAAATATACTTTGCTTGGAAACTAATGTACCGTACGGAATAATGGGAGAGGAACGGCGGGTTATGTGAGGTCATCAAGGAGCAGTGACATCATCACCACTGAGCTTTCAACATGAAGTCAACGTCCCATAAATCACATTCCTTTTTTTTGGCACAAATATGGAAATGGATAACAGAGACACTAAGGAAAACGTGCAGTCTTCTTGCATGAAGGAATTCCAGAAAATAAAGCTTTAAAATAGGAAAGAGTTTATCAACACTAGTGCAATGGCTCCTGTTTCCACTTGCACTAGTTTTAATAAATTGCCTCCTCCACCCGTGTCTACATTGTACAATATTAGGGCACAGGCAGGCAGCCGTATAAATCATAACGAGATCGAAACGCACTGGCTGTCACGCTCGGGTGGGGAGAGCCAGTCAGTTCATTGTGGTCCGATCTCGGTCTGATTTATACAGCTGCGTGAATGCGCCCTTAGGGTGAAGCTTTCCGCTGCGATTCCAACCTCGACCACAACCAACAGTATCACAGGGACCTATGGTGGGGTTAGTTGTGGCCGGGACTTGGAGCCATATAACATAAATGCTGAAGTGCATGCAATTATGGCCGTCTGATTGGGGTCTTATTCTGTGACAAAGGAAGGGTTGTAGTTCCAGCTCCTTAAAAAATTCCAATCTTTATTGATCCATTTTAAAATTGCAGTGTTGGTGGGTGCTCCTTATGGCAGGGAAAGGGGGATAGAAGCGACGCGTTTCGATCCAGATGATCTTTATCAAAGCTCTGATATCATAGCTTTGATAAAGATAGTCATCTAGATCGAAACGCGTCGCATCTATCCCCCTTTCCCTGCCACGAGGAGCACCCACCAACACTGCAATTTTAAAATGGATTGATAAAGATTGGAATTTTTTAAGGAGCTGGAACTACAACCCTTCTTTTGTTTAGTATTCATCCTGTGGTGTCTTTGCCCCTTTTTTTTTTAGTACATTTACAATCTTATTCTGTGGATGGTTTTGTATTGCCATACATGCTGTTCTACAAACATAAAGGTCTCTATATTGTAGTTGTAATAGCTTTTCAGGAGACTATCTCCTTTTTCACCCCCCTTGCCCATGCCTTTGATTTCATATAGGGGATACGGACATATTCTATCATGTTTCATCACATGCTGTATTCTCATTGAGAAACAATTGCTTCTATGAGAGAATATGGTGCCTCATAAAAGGTACCATAGTGGCACACTGAATTTCTACAGTTCACTACGAACCCTCAGGGACAATGGGTGCTCTCATATAGGGTCAGTTTACACAGAAGTGCGATGTGCACTGACACTTGGGATATGTTCAAACTTTGTCTTTTTAGACTATTTTTCGAGATACATTTATAGCATAAAGTTCTTATTTCCTCCCTTTTCAGCTTTCGTGACTACATGATTAAAGTCAGATCATAAATTCAGAAGTTGTGAGAAAAGACAGAAGTGGCTCACAAGTGTAGTAAGTTTGAAATGTCAATCTGTCATGTCAGAAGTTTTCATCAGTTGGGGGGTGCAAGTGTTGAAGCTCTCGGTGAATTAAAGGGGCAGAAGTGCTTAACTGAGCGCTGCTCTCCCCCCGAGTTTATAAAAGGTCTCAGAGGAGAGCATCATCTGGACCCCCACTGTTTAAAACTTCTGAAATGCCAAAAGTTTTTTTTTAAATGACATATTTTTAAAATTAAGAATTTATTTTTGTAGCCAAGTTTTCATTGTTTCCATGTTATACATATGATTCATGCAACAAGTTATATCACAATAACCACAAGTGCATTACTTCACTGTATATGAGGATATTGTATCCATTTTATCTGTAAGGGAGCATGCACACGACCAACTTTCTCAGACAAATGCATCATACCTATGATATTCTATGGGGCTGTGCAGATGACTGATTTTTTTTTTCTCTTTCCTCGGATGGAGTGGTCTGCGGAAAAAATTGGAGACATGTCCTATTTTGATTTGAGGGGTCGGATCAAAATTGGCAATGCAAGTCTATGGGTCCGTGAAAAATCGGACTGCACTCTGATGACTCGGATTTTCATGGATTGACAAAAAGGAGAAGGTGAAGAAACTTTTTTTCTCTCCATGTACGAGAAAAATTGATCCCATTGATTAAAGTCTGATCAGAATAATCGGTCCGTTTTCACTTATAGGCCGGGGTCACACTTGCGAGTACAATGTGAGAAACTCTCATGAGTCTCTCGCATCAACACCCGGCACTGCCACCGGCACTCAGGACCGGAGCGTGCGGCTGCATAGAAATACATGTAGCCGCACACTCCAGTCCCAAGTGCCGGCGGCATTGCCAGGTGTTGATGCGAGAGACTAATGCGAGTTTCTTGCATTGTACTCGCAAGTGTGACCCCGGCCATATGGAGAAATCATTTGTGTGAACCTACCCTTGGGGATAATGTACCTTGAGAATCGGTTACATGTCAGGTCAGTAATAAAATCCTACATATATACTTGTTGAAGAGATCGCTAGTACAATTGATTCATCCTATTGACAAGTCTTATAGTAAATACTTTACAGCATAGTTTGTAATATAACTAAACATTTACATTAATCAATATAAAAATCTAATACTAATCTCACAGTTTACTGATTATTCTCCATGTGGATTACATCTGTTATGTACATAGCACAAATTCAATAGCTCTGTGTACCAATAAATCTTATACAGCTGCAATAATAAGATGTTGTGTGGCATAATTGTAGCGTGATCGCACTCAGCCTCCTATCATCTATATACTGCACTCAGCCTCATGTTCTGTATACTGTATTATCCTGTGTATACATACACTGCACAGTACCACTCAGTGGCGTAACTACAAAGTTTTGGGCCCCGCTGCAAACTTTCAAATGGGGCCCCCCTATGCCAAAATATTTTCCATCCAAATTCACATTTTCCCTCTTCATTTTGCACCTATAGCTTTGTTGCAATGTTGTATAGTCTGACCTCAGTGGCGTAACTATCCGGTGCCCCATCCTGGTATATATTTGTCCCCCCGTACTGCCGTTGTTCTGTAATGTATAAAAGAAAATAAACCATTATACTCATTAGGGGCTTACATAGAAGTCATGGGGATCCATATCTATATATATAATTGTCTAAGGGGTACTTCCGTCTTTCTGTCGGCAACTTCCATCACGGATATTCATTCGCTGATTGGTCTCTCCAGCTGCCTGTCATGGCTGCCGCGACCAATCAGCGACAGGCACAGTCCGATTAGTCCCTCCCTACTCCCCTGCAGTCAGTGCCCAGCGCCCGCTCCATACTCCTCACAGTCACGGCTCACACAGGGTTAATGCCAGAGGTAACGGACCGCGTTATGCCGCGGGTATCTCACTCCGTTACCGCCGCTATTAACCCTGTGTGACCAAGTTTTTACTATTGAGGCTGCCTATGCAGCCTCAATAGTAAAAACATCTAATGTCAAAAATAATTAAATAAAAATAACAAATCATTATATACTCACCTTCCGCCGCCTTTACGACGCTCCGGTGATCGGTCCATGCAAGCGGCAGGTTCCGGTGCTAAGGTTGGTGTGCGACAAGGACCTGCCATGACGTCATGGTCATGTGACCGCGACGTCATCACAGGCCCTGCGCGCCTACGCGAGAAGGACCTGCCATGACGTCACAGTCATGTGACCGTGACGTCATCGCAGGCCCTGCGCGCCTGCGCGAGAAGGACCTGCCGTGACGTCACGGTCATGTGACCGCGACGTCATCACACCCTCGGACCGGAAGCTGCCGCCTGAACCGAACACAGGTGACAGAACTAAAAGGGGCCCCTCGGAAGGTGAGTATATGTTTATTTTTTAACCTGTGACATACGTGGCTGGGCAATATACTACGTGGCTGGGCAATATACTACGTGGCTCTGTGCTGTATACTACATCGCTGTGCAATATACTACGTGGCTCTGTGCTGTATACTACGTCACTGGGCAATATACTACGTAACTGGGCAATATATTACGTCGCTGTGCAATATACTATGTGGCTCTGTGCTGTATACTACGTAACTGGGCAATATACTAGGTCACTGGGCAATATACTACGTAACTGGGCAATATACTACGTGGCTCTGTGCTGTATTCTACGTAACTGGGCAATACACTACGTCACTGGGCAATATACTACGTCACTGGGCAATATACTACGTGGATGTGCAATATACTACATAACTGGGCAATATACTACATAACTGGGCAATATACTACGTGGCTGGGCAATATACTACGTCACTGGGCAATATACTACGTAACTGGGCAATATACTACGTGGCTGTATATTACGTCGCTGTGCAATATACTACGTGGCTCTGTGCTGTATACTACGTAATGGCAATATACTACGTGGCTCTGTGCTGTATACTACGTAACTGGGCAATATACTACGTCACTGGGCAATATACTACGTAACTGGGCCATATACTACGTCACTGGGCAATATACTACGTGGCTGTGCAATATACTATGTAACTGGGCAATATACTACGTGGCTGTGCAATATACTACGTCACTGGGCAATATACTATGTAACTGGGCAATATACTACGTCACTGGGTAATATACTACGTCAGTGGGCAATATACTACGTCACTGGACAAAATACTACGTGGACATGCATATTCTAGAATACCCGATGCATTAGAATCGGGCCACCATCTAGTAAGAAGTATAATGCACTCCCCATAGACCTGTATAGTATAACACATTCCCCATAGGCCTGTATAGTATAATGCACTCCCCATAGGCCAGTACAGTATAATGCACTCCCCATAGGCAGCCAGTACAGTATAATGCTCACCCATTAGGAAGCCAGTACTGTATAATGCACCCCTATTAGGCAGCCAGTACAGTATAATGCACCCCCATTAGGCAGCCTCTATAGTATAATGCACCCCCATTAGGCAGCCTGTATAGTAAAATGCACCCCCATTAGACAGTCTGTATAGTATAATGCACCCCCATTAGGCAGTCTGTATAGTATAATGCACCCCCATTAGGCAGCCTGTATAGTTGAAGTAAAAGATTCTGAAGACCCACCTCTTCCGACAAGCCTACAACCTGCAGTAACCACCGATCGACCAAACCACTGCATGACCAGCTCTACCCTCACCTACTGTATTCTCACCCATCCCTTGTAGATTGTGAGCCTTCGCGGGCAGGGTCCTCTCTCCTACTGTACCAGTTATGACTTGTATTGTTCAAGATTATTGTACTTGTTTTTATTATGTATACCCCTCCTCACTTGTAAAGCGCCATGGAATAAATGGCGCTATAACAATAAATAATAATAATAATAATAATAATAGTATAATGGACCCCCATTAGGCAGCCTGTGTAGTATAATGCACCCCCATTAGGCAGTCTGTACAATACAATGCACCTCCATTAGGCATTCAGTACAGTATAATGCACCCCATTAGGCAGCCTGTATAGTATAATGCACCCCCATTAGGCAGCCTGTATAGTATAATGCACCCCCATTAGGCAGCCTGTATAGTATAATGCACCCCCATTAGGCAGCCTGTATAGTATAATGCACCCCATTAGGCAGCCTGTATAGTATAATGCATCCGATAAAAAAAAAATACTCACCTTTCTTCCTCCTTGTTCCCGCGGTGCTCAGAGTGCCCGCTCATCTCCTGACAGCGGGCGCCGGGTACTGACATCATCGCTACCCCCTGTCAGTGTTGGCGTCGGTGATGTCAGATGCTGACAGGGGGATGATGGGAGAAGGAGCGTAGCGCTCCCTCTCTCATCAAGCTGATCCTGCAATGATGGGCGAGGGGTCCACTGCTGGCACAGGGCCCCCCCACCGCCTGCTCAGGGGCCGCACAGCGGCCAGGTGGCAGAGCAGGGAGATCGTGTCTCCTTGCTCTGCCGCAGAATGTAACTGTAGCGGCGCGCTGTGCATGCCAATACAGTTTCATAGCGTAGATCTGGGTGGGGCCCCTCAGAGTGCGGGGTCCTGGGCCACCACCCCATCTGCCCCCCCCGGTAGCTACGCTACTGCTTGGAGGTCAGGTCTGTCTGTTGCTGTGCAGGAGGAATTTCTTGCACGGCAACAGATTTTAACTTTTGCTAGTGTCGGCGTGCATCTGACCCACAGGGCCCCTGATCCGCCAGGCCCGATCGCAATGGCGACCGCTGCGACCATGGTAGTTACGCCCCTGGTACCACTCCTCCTGTACTGTTTATATACACTGCACAGTACCACTTCTCCTGTCCTGTATACACTGCACAGTACCACTTCTCTTGTCCTGTATATATACACTGCACAGTACCACTCCTCCTGTTCTGTATATATACACTGCCCAGTACCACTCCTCCTGTCCTGTATATATACACTGCACAGTGTCACTTCTTCTGTCCTGTATATACACTGCACAGTACCACTCCTCGTGTCCTGTATATATACACTGCACAGTACCACTTCTCCTGTCCTGTATACACTGCACAGTACCAGTTCTCCTGTCCTGTATATATACACTGCACAGTGTCACTTCTTCTGTCCTGTATATACACTGCACAGTACCACTCCTCCTGTCCTGTATATATATACACTGCACAGTACCACTTCTCCTGTCCTGTATACATTGCACAGTACCAGTTCTCTTGTCCTGTATATATACACTGCACAGTACCTCTTCTCCTGTCCTGTATATATATACTGCACAGTACCACTCATCCTGTCCTGTATATATACACTGCACAGTACCACTCCTCCTGTCCTGTAAATATACACTGCGCAGTACCTCTTCTCCTGTATATATACACTGCACAGTACCACTCCTCCTGTCCTGTATATGTACACTGCACAGTACCACTCCTCCTGTCCTGTAAATATACAATGCACAGTACCTCTTCTCCTGTCCTGTATATATACACTGCACAGTACCACTCATCCTGTCCTGTATATATATGTTGGAGAGCCCCCAAGGGCCGTGGGGTGCTTTCTGGCTTCGGAGCGCTGGAACTTCTTTCTTGCTCCGGACCAGACGAGGCTGCTGACAGATGTCTGGTGAGGCTCCCGATGAAGGTCTTCTTCCACCCGGCCACAGCTTCCAGGTCCTGGCGCACGAGCTGACAGGAACGTTCTTCCTCTTCTTTCCGCAGGAGGTCCGGATTCATCGTCGGTGAAGGGTGCAGTTCTTGCAGGCCCTGGCTGGGAGAATCCTCGTGCTCCATCCCATGCTCCGGGGTCCGCTCACCTCCCTCCGCCATGTTGGTTTTCGGCACCTCCTCCTTCCTCACATCACAGTCTTGGCAGAGGGCGGGCATATTTTTCGTGCCGCTCTGCTGGGCCCGCCCACGATGGCATGCCCTTCTTCTCCTGCACTCCTCGTGGCGCTATAATGGTGGCAGTTTTGGCGGGGATTTTTGTGAAAAATTTTGAAGAACATATAATTTTGTTGTAGTAAAAGTCACAAAAATAGTTAAGGACAAATGAAGAGCATTTTTGATCTCGCTCAACAACTAAACAACTTTTGACTATTTGTCATTCTTTTGCTGCACGCTGTAGATTTTTTACCATGGATTTCCCTGCAGTGCAAAGAGTCTAGGATGTTCTTTACTGCAGAACTATGGTGAAGAAAATACAGCTCTGAGTGAAAATATTTTTAGGGTTGATTTTGCCTAAAATTGTGGCAAAAATATAGTAGTTTTGTGAAATCACAATTCCAGTCCATGAGACTCTGAACATGTTCTATTCTTATCAGATTTTGCCAATCAGACATGGTCATTAAAGTCTATGGTGATCCATAAGATGACTGGGCGTATAAGATGACCCCCGTCTTATACAGTGGGCATATCCCAAATTCCATATTTTATATGGAAAAGTTGGGGGTCGTCTTATACTCCCCAGTCATCTTATACACCAGAAAATACGGTAACTATTTCATTTTTGTCACAAACAAATCGGACATTGATGGCAAAATAGTTCACTCTGTGACGTGTGCAGGCATCCATTTTAAGAAACAGAAAGCGTCCCTTGAGAGTTTTTTTAAGTTCTTCCTTTTGTTTAAAAGCTTCTTCGATTACTAATTTTCTAATACTCTCTCTCTCCAGAGAAACACCAAGCTTGCGGGCCATTTCCCCATTCAGACACATAAAAGCTGGTCATGAAAATAATGAAATAGGCACACTATCCTTTACAACAAGCTCTATGATCTGTTTTTTAAATGTATCTACTGTCATTGTCACAGTAACTTTGTCACTGACAAAATATCTTGCAACTGATGGCTGCAAAATTCTCTGCTCCTTTGTTTGGCTGGAAGAGCTGGGCGCTGGTTCATTGGTTTGGATGCAGTCTTTCTCATCCACTGCTTTCAGTACTTCTGGATGAAAGCGCTGTAAATGTCTCTTTAGATTAGAAGCTCTGGTAGGAGCATTTTTATCTTTGCCTGAATATGCACTGATCTTGGCTTCACAGCATTTGTTTTCGTCTGGATCATTTGTCATACACTGACAGACATAATGTTTTCTATCTTGAGTGATGGTGAAATGTTCAAATACAGCTGATTTAATGTGACGCTTCTTTGACATTCTCAGGTTTTTAATTCTGCATTCACAATCCAAATGACAATTGTTTTTCCTAAAAACAATTGTACAAAATTATTGCCAGGTCGTACAACTGATAGTTACTGAGTGGTCAGTAATACTGTTATTCCTCATGTACTCACAGTTAACTGATGCAAAGTTTGTTGAAAGGATAATACTTCTTACAGTCTTCCTCTTCTGAGTAGCAGCTGTGATATGCTTGGAAGACGCACACCTAGTAAACATCTAGTCTAGAGGAGGAGCTTTACTACTAAGAATTTGCAACACATTTTCACTTTCAGTTTCATACATTGTAAGGGGGGGTTGGGGCAGCATGAGGTTAACCAAGTATAAGATTAGATAAGGGCAGTGGAGAACAGTGACACACAAGAAGTAAGAAATGTCTCTATCTCCAGCAGAACTGCTTATCACTGTTGTTCATAGTTTGACAGAACATATATATTTGAGTAACATTTATAAAATTCATATGAAAGTTCAATTATGAAATATTAATACATTTTTTTAAAGCTGGAGTCGGAGTCAGTACATTTCTACCAACTCCGACTCCAACCAAAACTAACTCCGACTCCACGACTCCGACTCCACAGCCCTGCTTTGAACCCCCAAGTGTAAATGGCAATGCACAGTTTTTAAGCAAATCACAGTTCAAATACAATTCTGGCACAGTTCTTAGGTGCACATGACCTGATTTTCAGGCTTAAGTAGATCCTGTTTGTGATGCCAAAATGTTGGAGCGCCCCCAAGGGCTGTGGGATACTCTGTACCGGGCCCTTCGGTTCTCGGCGGGGATGTCACGGTGGCTGACCCGGTCCATGGCCCTAGGGACGTCCGTTGTAAATAGGGGGGGAAAGGTCTTTAAAGGGATAATGTTCGTGACGCCACCTGTGGTATTCGGTCAGGGTGACCGATGCTGCTTAGGGGTCCTGTTGTGAGTTTGGTTTTTGGGCTCCCCCGGTGGTCACTGGTGGTACTGGACTTGTGTGCTTCACTTTCTCTGTTCACCTGTTTCCATCAGGATATGGGTGTATCCTATTTAGCCTTGCTGCTCAGTTATTCTAGTGCCGGCCATCAATGTAACCAGAGCCTTTCTGTTGCATGTTCCTGCTTCTAGACTACTATCAGCTAAGTTGGACTCTTAGTCCTAAGTTTGTTTTGCATTTTTGTTCCAGTTCACAGTTATGTTATTTTTCTGTAGCTGGAAGCTCTTGTGGGCCGAAATTGCCACTCCGGTGTCATGAGTTGACACATGAGTCTTAAAGTAATTTCGGGATGGTATTTTAATAGGGTTTTCAGCTGACCGTGAAGTTCCCTATTGTATCTTCTTGCTATCTAGTAAGCGGACCTCGCTTTGCTGAACCTACCTTCATACTGCGTATGTCTTTTCCTCTGAACTCACCGTCAATATATGTGGGGGGCTTCTGTCTCCTTTTTGGGGGAATTTCCCTAGAGGTAAGCCAGGTCTGTCTTTTCCTCTATTAGGGTTAGTTAGTCCTCCGGCTGGCGCTAGGCGTCTAGGGATAAAACGTAGGTACGCCACCCGGCCACTGTTAGTTGTGTGGTAGGTTTAGCTCATGGTCAACTCGAGATTCCATCACCCAAGAGCTGTTCTGTTATTTATGTTCTCTGACGTTCCCTTGCCATTGGGAACCATGACAGTATGGCCGGCCCAGTGTTAAAACCGTTGGCAGAAGAAAGGAGAGAAAAAGAAGTCTGCAGATTTTTTTTTTTTTTCCTCTGAGCTTGCTCTATAGTTGACTTAGTTGCATTTCTGCTCTAATTGCAGCCTTTGTCTCTCTCTCTCTCCTTCTAATCCTTGAATGGCTCTGATCTCACCTGATTAAAATGGATCCTCAGAGTTTGGCTACAGGTTTGAATAATCTTGCTACGAAGGTTCAAAATTTACAGGATTTTGTTATTCATGCTCCTATATCTGAACCTAGAATTCCTATACCAGAATTTTTCTCCGGGGATAGATCTCGTTTCCTGAATTTCAAAAATAATTGTAAATTATTTCTTTCCCTGAGATCTCGCTCCGCTGGAGATCCCGCACAGCAGGTTAGGATAGTAATTTCCTTGCTGCGGGGTGACCCTCAAGACTGGGCATTTGCATTGGCACCCGGGGATCCTGCGTTGCTCAATATGGATGCGTTTTTTCTGGCTTTGGGGTTGCTTTATGAGGAACCTAACTTAGAGATTCAGGCTGAAAAAACCTTGATGGCCCTATCTCAAGGGCAAGATGAAGCTGAAATATACTGCCAAAAATTTCGTAAATGGTCTGTGCTTACTCAGTGGAATGAGTGCGCCCTGGCGGCGAATTTCAGAGAGGGTCTCTCTGATGCCATTAAAGATGTTATGGTGGGGTTCCCTGCACCTACAGGTCTGAATGAGTCCATGACAATGGCTATTCAGATTGATCGGCGTTTGCGGGAGCGCAAACCTGTGCACCATTTGGCGGTGTCTTCTGAGAAGGCTCCAGAAAATATGCAATGTGATAGAATTCTGTCCAGAAGCGAACGGCAGAATTTTAGGCGAAAAAATGGGTTGTGCTTCTATTGTGGTGATTCAACTCATGTTATATCAGCATGCTCTAAACGTACAAAAAAGGTTGATAAGTCTATTTCAATTGGCACTTTACAGTCTAAGTTTATTCTGTCTGTGACCTTGATTTGTTCATTATCGTCAATTACCGCGGATGCCTATGTCGACTCTGGCGCCGCTTTGAGTCTAATGGATTGGTCCTTTGCCAGGCGCTGTGGGTTTGATCTAGAGCCTCTGGAAGTTCCTATACCTCTGAAGGGTATTGACTCTACACCATTGGCTAGTAATAAACCACAATACTGGACACAAGTGACTATGCGTATGAATCCAGACCATCAGGAGATGATTCGCTTCCTTGTGTTGTACAATCTACATGACGTTTTGGTGCTCGGATTACCATGGTTACAATCTCATAACCCAGTCCTTGACTGGAAAGCAATGTCTGTGTTAAGCTGGGGATGTCAGGGGGCTCATGGGGACGTACCTTTGGTTTCCATTTCGTCATCTATTCCCTCTGAGATTCCGGAATTTTTATCTGATTATCGTGATGTTTTTGAGGAGCCTAAGCTTGGTTCACTACCTCCTCATAGAGATTGCGATTGTACCATAGATCTGATTCCGGGCAGTAAATTTCCCAAGGTTTGTTTATTTAATCTATCTGTACCTGAACATGCTGCTATGCGAGAATATATTAAGGAGTCCCTGGAAAAGGGACATATTCGTCCTTCTTCATCTCCCTTAGGAGACGTTTTTTTCTTTGTATCTAAAAAAGATGGCTCTTTGAGACCGTGTATTGATTATCGACTCTTGAATAAAATTACAGTCAAATATCAGTATCCTCTGCCACTGCTGACTGATTTGTTTGCTCGAATAAAAGGGGCTAAGTGGTTCTCTAAGATTGATCTCCGTGGGGCGTATAAGGCTACGTTCACATTTGCGTTGTGCGCCGCAGCGTCGGCGCCGCAGCGCACAACGCAAACAAAAATGCGGCAAAACGCACGCTAAAACGCTGCGTTTTGCGCCGCATGCGTCGTTTTTGGCCGAAAGTTGGACGCAAAAAAAATGCAACTTGATGCGTTTCTTGCGTCCAACGCTTGCGGCCATGCGGCGCAAAAGGCAGCACAACGCATGTCCATGCGCCCCCATGTTAAATATAGGGGCGCATGACGCATGCGGCGCCGCTGCGGCGCTGACCGCAAATGTGAACGTAGCCTAATTTGGTGCGAATTAAGCAGGGGGATGAGTGGAAAACCGCATTTAATACGCCTGAGGGCCATTTTGAGTATTTAGTAATGCCTTTTGGTCTTTCAAATGCCCCTTCAGTCTTTCAGTCCTTTATGCATGACATTTTCCGTGAATATTTGGATAAATTTATGATCGTGTATCTGGATGATATTTTGATTTTTTCGGATGACTGGGATTCTCATGTCCAACAGGTCAGGAGGGTTTTTCAGGTTTTGCGGGCTAATTCCTTGTGTGTGAAGGGTTCTAAGTGTATTTTTGGGGTTCAAAAGATTTCTTTTTTGGGGTAAATTTTTTCCCCCTCTTCCATTGAGATGGATCCTGTCAAGGTTCGGGCTATTTGTGATTGGACGCAACCTTCTTCTCTTAAGAGCCTTCAGAAATTTTTGGGCTTTGCTAATTTTTATCGTCGATTTATAATTGGTTTTTCTGATGTTGCTAAACCTTTGACTGATTTGACCAAAAAGGGTGCTGATGTTGCTGATTGGTCCCCTGCTGCTGTGGAGGCCTTTCGGGAGCTTAAGCGCCGCTTTTCTTCCGCCCCTGTGTTGCGTCAGCCTGATGTTACTCTTCCTTTTCAGGTTGAGGTCGATGCTTCCGAGATTGGAGCTGGGGCGGTCTTGTCGCAGAAAAGTTCCGACTGCTCCGTGATGAGACCTTGTGCGTTCTTTTCTCGAAAATTTTCGCCCGCCGAGCGAAATTATGATATTGGTAATCGGGAGCTTTTGGCTATGAAGTGGGCTTTTGAGGAGTGGCGTCATTGGCTTGAGGGGGCTAGACATCAGGTGGTGGTATTGACCGATCACAAGAATTTGATTTATCTTGAGTCTGCCAGGCGCCTGAATCCTAGACAGGCGCGCTGGTTGTTGTTTTTCTCTCGGTTTAATTTTGTGGTCTCATACTTACCAGGTTCTAAAAATGTGAAGGCGGATGCCCTTTCTAGGAGTTTTGAGCCTGATTCCCCTGGTGATTCTGAACCTACAGGTATCCTTAAGGATGGGGTGATATTATCTGCTGTTTCCCCAGACCTGCGACGGGCTTTGCAGGAGTTTCAGGCGGATAGACCTGATCGTTGCCCGCCTGGTAGACTGTTTGTTCCTGATGATTGGACCAGTAGAGTCATCTCGGAGGTTCATTCTTCTGTGTTGGCAGGTCATCCCGGGATCTTTGGTACCAGGGATTTGGTGGCTAGGTCCTTCTGGTGGCCTTCCCTGTCTCGAGATGTACGAGTTTTTGTGCAGTCTTGTGATGTTTGTGCTCGGGCCAAACCTTGTTGTTCTCGGGCTAGCGGATTGTTGTTATCTTTGCCTGTTCCGAAGAGGCCTTGGACTCACATCTCTATGGATTTTGTTTCTGATCTCCCTGTTTCTCAGAAAATGTCTGTCATCTGGGTGGTGTGTGACCGTTTTTCAAAGATGGTTCATTTGGTGCCCTTGCCTAAGTTGCCTTCCTCATCCGAGTTGGTTCCTCTGTTTTTTCAAAATGTGGTTCGCTTGCATGGTATTCCGGAGAATATCGTTTCTGACAGGGGGACCCAGTTCGTGTCTAGATTTTGGCGGGCGTTCTGTGCTAGGATGGGCATTGATTTGTCTTTTTCGTCTGCGTTCCATCCTCAGACTAATGGCCAGACTGAGAGAACTAATCAGACCTTGGAGACTTATTTGAGGTGTTTTGTGTCTGCGGATCAGGATGACTGGGTTGCCTTTTTGCCGTTGGCGGAGTTTGCCCTCAATAATCGGGCTAGTTCTGCCACTTTGGTTTCTCCTTTCTTTTGCAATTCGGGGTTTCATCCTCGTTTTTCTTCCGGTCAGGTGGAGTCTTCGGATTGTCCTGGAGTGGATACTGTGGTGGATAGGTTGCATCGGATTTGGGGACAGGTGGTGGACAATTTGGAGTTATCCCAGGAGAAGACTCGGCATTTTGCTAACCGCCGTCGTCGTGTTGGTCCTCGTCTTTGTGTTGGGGACTTGGTGTGGTTGTCTTCTCGTTTTGTCCCTATGAGGGTTTCTTCTCCTAAGTTTAAGCCTCGGTTCATCGGCCCGTATAAGATTTTGGAGATTCTTAACCCCGTGTCCTTTCGATTGGTCCTCCCAGCATCTTTTTCTATCCATAATGTCTTCCATCGGTCATTATTGCGCAGGTATGAGGTACCGGTTGTGCCTTCCGTTGAGCCTCCCGCTCCGGTGTTGGTTGAGGGTGAATTGGAGTACGTTGTGGAGAAGATCTTGGACTCCCGTGTTTCCAGACGGAAACTTCAGTATCTGGTCTAGTGGAAGGGCTACGGTCAAGAGGATAATTCTTGGGTGACAGCCTCTGATGTTCATGCCTCTGATTTGGTCCGTGCCTTTCATAGGGCTCGTCCTGATCGCCCTGGTGGTTCTTGTGAGGGTTCGGTGCCCCCTCCTTGGGGGGGGGGGTACTGTTGTGAGTTTGGTTTTTGGGCTCCCCCGGTGGTCACTGGTGGTACTGGACTTGTGTGCTTCACTTTCTCTGTTCACCTGTTTCCATCAGGATATCGGTGTATCCTATTTAGCCTTGCTGCTCAGTTATTCTAGTGCCGGCCATCAATGTAACCAGAGCCTTTCTGTTGCATGTTCCTGCTTCTAGACTACTATCAGCTAAGTTGGACTCTTAGTCCTAAGTTTGTTTTGCATTTTTGTTCCAGTTCACAGTTATGTTATTTTTCTGTAGCTGGAAGCTCTTGTGGGCCGAAATTGCCACTCCGGTGTCATGAGTTGACACATGAGTCTTAAAGTAATTTCGGGATGGTATTTTAATAGGGTTTTCAGCTGACCGTGAAGTTCCCTATTGTATCTTCTTGCTATCTAGTAAGCGGACCTCGCTTTGCTGAACCTACCTTCATACTGCGTATGTCTTTTCCTCTGAACTCACTGTCAATATATGTGGGGGGCTTCTGTTTCCTTTTTGGGGGAATTTCCCTAGAGGTAAGCCAGGTCTGTCTTTTCCTCTATTAGGGTTAGTTAGTCCTCCGGCTGGCGCTAGGCGTCTAGGGATAAAACGTAGGTACGCCACCCGGCCACTGTTAGTTGTGTGGTAGGTTTAGCTCATGGTCAGCTCGAGATTCCATCACCCAAGAGCTGTTCTGTTATTTATGTTCTCTGACGTTCCCTTGCCATTGGGAACCATGACAGGGTCCGCTAGGGTGATGTTATGGCAGCTAGATGGTATACCTTCCCACAGGTGATATGTATCCCCAGGGCTTCCCAGAGTGCAGATGGTGAATGGGGTGAGGCACAGTGAAGAACGAGGACACAAGGTTGCAGTCTCTTTACCTTTACTGAAGGCTTCAGCATCCACAGTCCAGGGTACAGACCACAGGGTAGGCAGAGTCTGGGCGGTCCGAAGGCAAATCCAGAGTCCCCTTATCCAGGTGGAAATCAGTAGCCTTCCTCTAGCACCTGGGTGTTGTAGTCCCTTCCTGCTGAGCTTCTCGGTAAGGTCCTCACAACTATTGAAGATATTAAGTCTCTTTCTCTCTGTCCCCCTGATTGATAGGATAGGACAAACCCGTATGACTGGTGGCCTGAGTCTTTTTACAGAGACTCTATCACGCCCCGGCCCCCACAAGTTGCCACCGTGCCTCCTGGGTATAAGGTCGGGCAGCTAACGTGGAATTAACTGTCCTGCCAGTCTCTGAAGTAAAGCGTAGAGATCCTTACTCCCTCGGTATCCTGGTTACATGATTCCTGCGCCTCAGAAGGAGGCAGCCTTTTCCAGGGCAGAACGCCTTCTGGTTTCCTCTCCTTTTTGCTATGACTTCGTTTCTCACTCGCTACAATACAATTCGCTGTTCGTGTCTCTTTCTTAGGATGCTGCTGCACGTCGGGCAGGCGCAGCTCCGTGGACCCTCGTCCTCCTCAGACCGCAGTCTGGATCTGACTGGAACTCGCTCCAGCCAGCTTCTGCCTGCTTCTTTTTCACTTTCTGTCCAGACCACCAGTTTTACCTAATTGTGAGGAGTGCCCTAATAGAAAGGAGCGTAGCTCCCCCTGGCGGCCTGGACTGTGAAGTGTAGTGTGTGGTAAGTGATACCTGGTAAAGAGATCTCCTTTATTGCCTTCGGACATAACATCACTCCCCCTGGTGGAAGAACGACATTACTGCAACGACCAGGACTCGGGTGCTGCATATACACTGCACAGTACCACTCCTCCTGTCCTGTATATATACACTGCACAGTACCACTCCTCCTGTCCTGTATATATACACTGCACAGTACCACTTCTCCTGTCCTGTACATATACACTGCACAGTACCGCTCCTCCTGTCCTGTATACATACACTGCACAGTACCACTCCTCCTGTCCTGTATATATACACTGCACAGTACCACTTCTCCTGTCCTGTACATATACACTGCACAGTACCACTCCTCCTGTCCTGTATATATATACACTGCACAGTACCACTCCTCCTGTCCTGTATACACTGCATGGTACCACTTCTGTCCTGTAAATATACACTGCACAGTACCACTCCTCCTGTCCTGGATGAGTAAAAATTGCAAACGTCCGTTGCAGTCACCAGTACTTTATGCCTAGCCTTTGGTGTATGAAGACGCCGAAGGCCAGGCGTGCATGTAAAATATATATTCTTAAGTGTGCTTTCATCATGCTTCATGGGACAGGGACACTTGAATTGGTTAAATTGATTATTTAGTAAATCTTAACTATAATCAACCAACACGTAATGTTTTATATATATAAATAATGATTCTGAAAAGATTATTTAAAAATGCACCTATGCACTTGCAGCGCCCCAGAGTCCTGGTCATTGCAGTACTGTGGCTCCGCCACTAAGGGGAGCTATGGTACGTCTGATGGCACTGAAGGAGTTCATCTGACCAGGTATCACAGACACCAATACATTTCACCGCCGGGCCTTCAGGGGGAGCTAAGGGTTCTATTTACTAGGCCACTCTCCACATACTGGTAAAACTGGGAGTCAGGCAGGAAGTTAGAGAGAAAGCTGACTGGGTTGGAGCCAGGCAACACCTTGTGGCAGAGGGTGTTGCAGGGGAAGATTCGGTAGGGTCTCTGTCAGGGGTGGGATCCTGACAGAGGCTTGGCAAACTGAGCGAACGTCACGGGACCGTGCCTGCTCAGTATAGCGGCGGTACCCAAGGAAGGACTAGAAGCGAGATAGATTGTGCTGAGTGAGAAACGAGATCAAAGCAACAAGGAGAATACCAGTAGGGGTCATGCTGTAAGACCGAGGCAACATCCCACTGAGGCGCAAACAACCGGTGGCCGGAACGCCGAAGGAAGTATTTCTATATACAGCTTCAGGCAATACTTCGAACCTACGGCAGGACAGTCAGTCTCAGGCGGGCTGTCTCACCTAAATCACCTATGCAGTCTTGGGGGGCAACTTGTGGAGAGGGGCGACTCTAGGGTCCCGGGAAGAGCTCCGAGCCTACCCGTCAAACGGGTGCCGTCCTAACCGTAACATCAGGGAGGGACGGAGGATTAGCAGAACATCATCTAATCGAGTTGTGAGGGAACTTAAAAAAAAGACACAACAGTTGTGGGGACTTTCCGTAAGCACAGCAGGGAAGGACCGCAACACATAGCGCAAGAAGGAAGGCACAGATTTCCACCTGTAAAGAGAATTCTGGAGGTGCCATCGGACCGGCCAGACTTGCGCAGCCTGGTTATCCGGATTCCGGACTGAGGACCCAGAGATCTTCAGTAAAGAGGTAAAGAGACTGCAACCTGGTGTTCTCGTTATTTATTGCACCGCACCACCACCACTATCATCATCCATCATATCTACCACTGACTGTGCGCCCCTCGGCAGGGTCACGGATCGGGCCTAGCCACCGTGACAACCCCAGAGCAGAGACTCAGAGGCCCGGTACTGGGTACCCCTCGGCCCTGCGGCAGTGGGGGGGCGCTACACACTTTATTAATCACTTGTCATGAATGTACTATTTTCAAGTTTTCTATTAATGATTTTAATGAATTTGTTAATGGGAAATGTATGTGTTTCCTATAAAAGTCTCTTTCACTTATGTGTTCACTGCTTGAGAAAGGATATTACATCCGAAACGTTGCCACACCACTTGGGCAATAAAGTCCACTTTTTTCATTTTTTTTTTGTGATGTTTTCCTTTTTTACTCATATATATGTGTGTGTGTGTGTATATATATATATATATATATATATATATATAATCAGTACACACCAAAAGTTTGGACACACCCTCTCATTTAAAGATTTTTCTGTATTTTCATGATTATGAAAATTGTAAATTCACACTGAAGGCATCAAAACTATGAATTAACACATGTGGAATTATATACTTAACAGAAAAAAGGTGTGAAACAACTGAAAATATGCCTTATATTCTAGGTTCTTCAAAGTAGCCTCATTTTGCTTTGATGACTGCTTTGCACGCTTTTGGCATTCTCTTGATGAGCTTCAAGAGGTAGTCACCGGGAATGGTCTCCCAACAATCATGAAGGAGTTCCCAGAGATGCTTAGCACTTGTTGGCCCTTTTGCCTTCACTCTGCGGTCCAGCTCACCCCAAACCATCTCGATTGGGTTCAGGTCTGGTGACTGTGGAGGCCAAGTCATCTGGCGTAGCACCTTATCACTCTCCTTCTTGGTCAAATAGCCCTTACACAGCCTGGAGGTGTGTTTGGGGTCATTGTCCTGTTGAAAAATAAATGATGGTCCAACTAAATGCAAACCGGATGGAATAGCATGCCGCTGCAAGATGCTGTAGTAGCCATGCTGGTTCAGTATGCTTTCAATTTTGAATAAATCCCCAACAGTGTCACCAGCAAAGCACCCCCACACCATCATACCTCCTCCTCCATGCTTCACGGTGGGAACCAGGCATGTAGAGTCCATCCATTCACCTTTTCTGCGTCACACAAAGACACAGTGGTTGGAACCAAAGATCTCAAATTTGGACTCATCAGACCAAAGCACAGATTTCCACTTGTCTAATGTCTATTCCTTGTGTTCTTTAGCCAAACAGGTCTCTTCTGCTTGTTGCCTGTCCTTAGCAGTGGTTTCCTAGCAGCTATTTTACCATGAAGGCCTGCTGCACAAAGTCTCCTCTTAACAGTTGTTGTAGAGATGTCTGCTGCTAGAACTCTGTGTGGCATTGACCTGGTCTCTAATCTGAGCTGCTGTTAACCTGCGATTTCTGAGGCTGGTGACTCAGATAAACTTATCCTCAGAGGCAGAGGTGACTCTTGGTCTTTCTTTCCTGGGTCTTTCCTCATGTGAGCCAGTTTCTTTGTAGCGATTGATGGTTTTTGCAACTGCACTTTCAAAGTTTTCCCAATTTTTCGGACTGACTGACCTTCATTTCTTAAAGTAATGATGGCCACTAGTTTTTCTTTACTTAGCTGCTTTTTTCTTGCCATAATACAAAAACAGTCTATTCAGTAGGACTTTCAGCTGTGTATCCACCAGACTTCTGCTCAACACAACTCGTGGTCCCAACCCCATTTATAAGGCAAGAAATCCCACTTATTAAACCTGACAGAGCACACCTGTGAAGTGAAAACCATTTCCGTTGATTACCTCTTGAAGCTCTTCAAGAGAATGCCATGAGTGTGCAAAGCAGTCATCAAAGCAGAAGGTGGCTACTTTGAAGAACCTAGAATATAAGACATAATTTCAGTTGTTTCACACTTTTTTGTTAAGTATATAATTCCACATGTGTTAATTCATAGTCTTGATGCCTTCAGTGTGAATTTACAATTTTCATAGTCATGAAAATACAGAAAAATCTTTAAATGAGAAGGTGTGTCCAAACTTTTGGTCTGTACTGTACATACATTATATATATATATATATATATATATATATATATATACACACACACACACACACACACACACTAAGGGACTGTGCTATACATAAGTGAGTACACTATATACTAAGGGACTGTGTTAGACATAATAATTGATAATAACGTCTTCATCCACCTCCCCGTTCCTAAATCCATTATAAATCCCCTTTCCTCTCATCCCAATCCCCCACACCTCCATCCCATTATTGTCCTCTCCCCCACCCCCATGATTGCCCTCTTCACCACCTCCATTATTGCTTTCTCCCCACCACCCCATTATTGCCCATTCACCACCTCATCATTTCCTCCTCCCCTACCACCCCTATCATTGCCCTCTCCGTCAACCCAATCATTGCCTTCCGCCCCATCACCCTTATCATTGCCCTCTCTGTCATTCGAATCATTGCCTTCTGCCCCATCACCCCCATCATTGCCCTCTCCTCCACCTACAGACACACACACAGACACACAGAGCACCATTCACCTCTCTGCATACACACACACACCAGAGGCGTAGCTACGGTTTTGGTTCAGGGGGGGGCGAAGCTTCTGAGTGGGCCCCTAACCAGATAACCTTGATTACAACTTGATGTTACTGAAAATAATCTCTATATATAGACCAATATTGATGTTACCGCCATATGGTCAGTGGTAGATAGCCATCCTACAGAACATATAAGAGATCACAGCACAGTTACAGATGGTGACTTACCGCCGACGTTCTTTATGATGGAATCGTTCATTTTTCCCGTCTTTTCCACCTGGCCCAGATCGACATGACAACTTCTTCCAGCCACGACTCGGCAGCAGAGATTACAACAAAGACACGTTTCACTTCTCACATTCCAGCCCCATCACCATCTATTCCCAATCTGCACAAACTCCTCATCCTGCTGATACCCCAATACTGAGCCGCTGCTGCCGTATGTGTCCCTATTACTGCACCTACTGTGTGGTTCACTGTGCCCTCTAAATTCTAAAGCACCCCTCTATAATATAGTAATACCAGGTGCAAGTGACCTAGAAAACGGTGCCCATATTTTGCACCCTAGAAAGTAATATTGCCCTGTGTGTGCCCCTTTGATAGTCACAGTAACCTGAGTTCCCCTATAACAATAAGTGCCCACTTTACATTTAATAATGTCCAGAGTCTCCCCACTGTACAGCTCCCTTATACACAGCATGATGCTCTCTTATACACAGTATACTGACCCCTTAGTAGCCTCCAAACTGTTTGATGGCTCCAACACTGTATGATGGCCCTTTCACTGTAATCCCCACACTGTTTGATGTCCCCCTCACTGTAATCTCCACACCCCTCTAGAGAGCCTCCATATAGTATAATGGGTGACCAGAAAAATGCACACAGGAAAATTGCCCACATGAAAAATGCACACAGGAAAAATGCACACAGGAAAATTCCCCACACGGAAAATTCCCCACACGGAAAATTCCCCACACGGAAAATTCCCCACACGGAAAATTCCCCACATGGAAAATTGGCAATTACAGCATCACAAAAGTTTCAGATCTATGATATTTCAGGTGCAAGGTGAGGATGTTCACATAATATGTGATCAACTTGTGATTTACAGTTGACCTAGTGCAAAACTGCAAAAATGATGATCTGTGGTTTGCAGCAGTCTGTCATTATCAGCAATAGATAGATCTAGTCTGCTCTCTTCTCTCACTGATTCTGCCTTACTCCTCCCACCAGCCAAGAACAGCAGCACATGCAGAACCAGCAGCAGTGTGATCCAGAGGAGCCATCACTGCAATCAGTACCCACAAAAGAATCACTGCTGCTGGCAGAGATATTTGGTTCCTGGAAGCCCAGAAGGCTCAGCGGAAAGGTGAGATTCTGTCACTTGTACCACTTTGTGTTCTTGCTGAGAATGTATGATGTGCTTTTGCAGTGGAGTCCGATGGGCCCCAGTGCGAAATTTGGCCCTTCCCCCCCCCCCCCCACACACACACGTTGGTCAGATGTATGGGCCCCTGTAGTGTTCTAAATTCTATAAAGACGTATGAATTGCCCCCCCCCCTTCATTATGTAGTAATGTCCCCCATACTGGTATATATGCCCATCATCCTGGTGAATATGTCTGCATCCTGCATCCATTCTGGGCTTCCAGGACCAAATATCTCTGCCAGCAGCAGTGATTATTTTGTGTGTACTGATAGCAGTGATGGCTCCTCTGGATCACACTGCTGCTGGTTCTGCATGTGCTGCTGCTCTGGGCTGGTGGGAGGAGTAAGGCAGAATCAGTGAGAGAAGAGAGCAGACTAGATCTATCTATTGCTGATAATGACAGACCACAGATCATCATTTTTGCAGTTTTGCACTAGGTCAACTGTAAATCACAAGTTGATCACATATTATGTGAACATCCTCACCTTGCACCTGAAATATCATAGATCTGAAACTTTTGTGATGCTGTAATTGACAATTTTCCATGTGGGGAATTTTCCGTGTGGGGAATTTTCCATGTGGGGAATTTTCCGTGTGGGCAATTTTCCTGTGTGCAATTTTCCTGTGTGCATTTTTCAGGGAACCGCAGACTCTGTAGTATAAGGCTGACCCCTGTAGTATAAGGCAGACCCCCCCCATAGGCAGACCCTGTAGTATAAGACAGACCCTTCATAGGCAGACCCTGTAGTATTAGGCAGACCCTTCATAGGCAGACCCCCATAGGCAGACCCTGTAGTATAAGACAGACTCACCATAGGCAGACCCTGTAGTATTAGGCAGACCCCATAGGCAGATCCTGTAGTATAAGGCAGACCCCCCCATAGGCAGACCCTGTAGTATTAGGCAACACCCCATTAAAAAAATACTCACCTCTCTTCTTCCTGGTTCCTGCGCTGCTCTGAGCGCCCGCTCATCTCTTGACAGCGGGTGACAGACAGTGACGTCATCGCGCCCGCTGTCAGCATCGCCGACGTCAGACACTGACAGGAGGATGATGGGGGAAGGAGCGCTCCTTCCCTCATCATTGCGGTCAGCTGTATCGGATAAATGCTGGTACAACTGACCTTGCGATGACAGGCGGGGGGCCCACTGCTGGCATCAGGGCCCCCCCGCCTGCTCAGGGGCCCCATAGCGGCCGGCAGCAGAGCAGGGAGATCGATTCACCCTGCTCTGCCGCAGAAGGTAACTGTATCGGCACGCTGTGCGCGCCGATACAGTTGCAGTAGCATAGCTCTGGGTGGGCCCCCTCTGAGCACCGGGCCCAGGGCGCCCGCACCCTCTGCCCCTCTGGTAGCTATGCTACTGACACACACATACACACACTCACCTCACCTCTGTGCACGGTATCCTGAAGCCCCACCATCACCGGCAGCTTCCTGTCTCGCACAGCCGTGGCGCTGAATGATGATGTAATTCAGCCGCTGCTGTGTGAGACAGGAAGCGCAGGCAGGAAGCAGGACTTATCCATTCCCTGCAGCTCTGCTCCGCTGCAATTTTCTCCTTCAGGCAGCGGAGCTGCAGGGATTACTCCCTGTCCACCGCACATGAGGGCAATCTGGCCAGGGGCCCCGCGAAGCCTCGGGGCCAGATAAACTGGCCAGATTGCCATCAATATTAGCAGCCCTGCCGGCAGGGCCAGTTTTAGGCAAAGTGGGGCCCTAGGCAAAGTTTGAAATGGGGTTCAACAGTGTGGAATGGGGATATCTCTGGAAGGTGTTGCAATATATGGGGTTTGGCTCGCGGTTTGTGTCCTGGATTCGACTGCTGTATAATGCAGCCGATGGCCAGAGTCCGGGTGAATGGGGAGTTATCACGGACTATACAATTAGCTAGAGGGACAAGGCAGGGGTGTCCGCTCTCTCCTCTTTTGATTGCTCTGGCCGTGGAGCCATTGGCTGCTAAACTTCGACAGTCTGACGAGGTGTCTGGGTTTAAATATGGGATGATTGAAGAGAGGGTGGCATTGTATGCGGATGATATTCTACTGTTTCTAGCTGACCCGGTTGCTTCCTTGGGGGGGGGGCTATTGGGATTATTGAAAGATTTGGCTCACTGTCAGGACTGACGATAAACTGGAGTAAGTCTATTTTGTTTAAAGTGGACGACGTAGGGGAGGAGGGGAGTGAGCTGCTGGAGGATGGGCGACTGAAGGTGGTAAGTCAATTTAAATATCTTGGGATATGGGTATCTATGCTGGTTATGGATTACATACATAGGAATCTGACTCCGATCTTAGGTGTTCTTAAGGCAAAAGTGGATGCTTGGGTTAAGCTCCATTTATCTGTGGTGGGCAGGGTGAATCTTATCAAAATGATTTTGATGCCGAAGATTCTGTATGTTCTTCATAATGCGCCAGTTTGGATACCGTACCGCGTGGGAAATTTCGGCAGATTAAGTCTACGTTCACATTTGCGGTCTGCGCCGCAGCGTCGGGCTCCGCAGCGTCGCCGCATGCGTCATGCGCCCCCTTATTTAACATGGGGGCGCATGGACATGCGTCGCACTTGCGTTTTGCGCCGCATGCGTCCCTGCGGCGCCCGCGTCCGGGCGCAGAGGACGCAGCAAGTTGCATTTTTGCTGCGTCCAAAATCAATCAAAAAAAGGACGCATGCGGCGCAAAACGCAGTGTTGTGCATGCGTTTTGCTGCGTTTTTGTTTGCGTTGTGCGTTGCGGCACCGACGCTGCGGCGCACAACGCAAATGTGAACGTAGCCTAACTCCCTGTTCAGAAATTTGGTATGGGGGAGACAACAAATTTTCTTAAGCTGATATACAGCAAAAAGGTAAGAACACCAATATATGACAATCCAAATTACCTTAAATCTAATTGATAGCTGATAAAAATATCACAATTTATTTAAATCCAAATAAAACCAAGCCACAACTACAACCAGATACCCACATAGAACACACAACCGTGCACTCTAGATACCCCTGCCAGACATAGCCCTGTTACAGACTCCTACCTATCAGTGGAGGTTGGCACCCTAAACATAAATACGAGAATGGCGCCCCCACTCACCGCCGACTGACCCTATGTCTCCTAATACAACCCTGACATAGGTGTCACATTAATACCTCATTGATATCAAACAGGAACCTAACAAGATAGGCAGGTTTGGACTATGCAGGCTTTGTTTGTGGCAGGGTGAGATACACGGACAAAAGACAATGTGCAAAACAAAAAAGTGCTCGTGCTTAAAATAACCTCACTGCCTCTGTACCCTACTAGTATGTGCCCTGTCTGGCTGTGGGGGTTGGCGCCTGTTGTGAATTCTGCTCTTGGGCTCCCTCCGGTGGTTGTAAGTGGTAGCGCTGCTGTCTCTGAATCGCAGCATTTATCAGGTGTGTTCACTTCTTGCAATTTTGACTGGGCTATTTAGTCTTGCTTCACCCTTTAGTCAGTGCCAGTTGTCCATTGTTCCTGGAGGATTCACATCCCTGCCTGGTCTCTTCTGCTTTGCAGTTCATTTAAACAAAAGATAAGTTCTGACCTTGATTTTGCTGTCCACATGTTGTGGTCTTATTGTTCAGTTCT
The DNA here is from genome assembly GCF_051348905.1 of Ranitomeya variabilis. Lineage (NCBI taxonomy): Eukaryota > Metazoa > Chordata > Amphibia > Anura > Dendrobatidae > Ranitomeya > Ranitomeya variabilis. Next base: position 657,704,194 of record NC_135232.1, on the reverse strand, counting down.
TTCCTATGTTTTGTTTTGTCCAGCTAGGTCTGAATAAGGATTTTTTAGCCAAGCTGGTATCTCTGGAGATGCAGATATACCCTCCATATCTTTAGTTAGCTGTGGAGATTTTGTATTTTCTGTGGTGAATATTTTCTAGTGTTTTGGTACTGACCGCATAGTACTCTGTCCTATCCTTTCTATTTAGCTAGAAGTGGCCTCCTTTGCTAAATTCTCATTTCAGTCTGTGTATGTTTTTTCCCTCTCCTCTCACAGTCAATATTTTTGGGGGGCTGCCTATCCTTTGGGGATTTTCTCTGAGGCAAGATAGTTTTCCCTTTTCTATCTCTAGGGGTAATTAGTCCTCCGGCTGTGTCGAGATGTCTAGGGAGTGCTAGGTACATTCCACGGCTACTTCTAGTTGCGGTGTTAGGTTCAGGGTCTGCGTTCAGTACAGGTACCACCTTCTCCAGAGTACATCTCATGCTGCTCTTTGGCCACCAGATCATAACAGTACAACTGGCCAACAATGATTTAACCGCATCTCAGAAGAAGGGAAGGAAAGTGCTGAGCCATTTTTTTTTCTGTAGTCTGTTGTGTTTTTTTTTTTCTCTTCCCTCTTTACCTCTGGGTGGCTCAGGAGTTCGGCGCTGGTATGGATATTCAGGGATTGGCTTCTCGTGTGGATCAACTTGCTGCTAGAGTACAGGGTATTTGCGATTATATCGTTTAGACACCAGTTTTAGAGCCTAGAATTCCAACTCCTGATTTGTTTTTTTGGGGATAGGTCCAAATTTCTGAGCTTTAAAAATAACTGTAAACTGTTTTTTGCTCTGAAACCCCGTTCCTCTGGTGATCCCATCCAGCAGGTTAAAATTATTATATCTCTGCTGCGTGGTGACCCCCAGGATTGGGCATTTGCCCTGGAACCTGGGAATCCGGCGTTGCTTAATGTAGACGCCTTTTTTCAGGCGCTTGGGTTATTGTATGACGAACCTAATTCAGTGGATCATGCTGAGAAGACCTTGTTGGCCCTGTCTCAGGGTCAAGAAGCGGCAGAATCATATTGCCAGAAGTTTAGAAAATGGTCTGTACTGATTAAATGGAATGAGGGTGCCTTGGCGGCAATCTTCAAAAAGGGTCTTTCTGAATCCATTAAAGATGTTATGGTGGGGTTCCCCACGCCTGCTGGTCTGAGTGATTCTATGTCTCTGGCCATTCAGATTGATCGGCGCTTGCGCGAGCGCAGAGTTGTGCACACTATGGCATTGTCTTCCGAGCGGAGTCCTGAGCCTATGCAGTGTGATAGGATTGTGTCTAGAGCTGAATGACAAGGATTCAGACGTCAGAATAGGTTGTGTTTTTACTGCGGCGATTCTGCTCATGTTATTTCTGATTGCCCTAAGCGTACCAAGAGAATCGCTAGTTCTGTTACCATCAGTACTGTACAACCTAAATTTCTGTTATCTGTGACCCTGATCTGCTCATTATCGTCATTTTCTGTCATAGCATTTGTGGATTCAGGCGCCGCTCTAAACTTAATGGACTTAGAATTTGCCAGACGTTGTGGTTTCCCCTTGCAGCCTTTGCAGAGTCCTATTCCTTTGAGGGGCATTGATGCTACACCGTTGTCTAAAAATAAACCTCAGTTTTGGACACAGCTGACCATGTGTATGGCGCCAGCCCATCAGGAAGATTGTCGTTTTCTGGTGTTGCATAATTTGCATGATGCTATTGTGCTGGGTTTCCCATGGTTACAGGTGCATAATCCGGTATTAGATTGGAAATCTATGTCTGTGACTAGTTGGGGTTGTCAGGGGGTTCATGGTGACGTTCCTGTGATGTCAATTGCCTCCTCCTCCTCTTCTGAAATTCCTGAGTTTTTGTCAGATTTCCAGGATGTATTCAATGAGCCCAAGTCCAGTTCCCTTCCACCGCATAGGGACTATGATTGTGCTATTGACTTGATTCCAGGCTGTAAGTTCCCTAAGGGCCGACTTTTCAACCTGTCTGTGCCAGAACATACCGCCATGCGGAGCTATGTTAAGGAGTCCTTGGAGAAGGGGCATATTCGGCCATCTTCTTCACCATTGGGAGCAGGTTTTTTTTTGTTGCCAAAAAAGATGGCTCCTTGAGACCCTGTATTGATTATCGCCTATACCCTTTGCCTTTGCTTTCTGATCTGTTTGCTAGGATTAAGGGGGCTAGTTGGTTTACTAAGATTGACCTTCGAGGGGCCGGATGTTTCTCTTCTGTTGTGAACTCTGTTTCCGGGCTCCCTCCTGTGGTCGTGAGTGGTACTGTGTGAGTTCTCTCTTTGGGCTCCCCCTGGTGGCTCTTTTTGTTATTTTGCAGGTTTCTGCCTGGGATCAGCTGTCTCGTCATCTGCTGGTCAGGTTTCCTATTTAATCCACCTGGTCCTTCATTCCTTGCCTGTTGTCGTTATATTCAGTGCTATTCTGATTGCTCCTGTCTACATCCGTTATCAGTCTCTCCAAGAGAAGCTAAGTTTTGTTTGCTTATTTTTGCTCATCTGTGTTCAAGATGTTTCCTAGTATATGATGAGTTTTGTCCAGCTTGCTAATATGTGATTTCCCTGCTTGCTGGTGCTCTGGGGTGCTGAGTTGCTCCCCCCACATCGTTAGTTGGTGTGGGGTTCTCGCATTCTCTGCGTGGATATTTTTGCATAGGGTTTTTTACTGACCGCACAGATCCCTTGCTATTTTCTGCTATCTAGCATTAGCGGGCCTCATTTGCTTAACCTGTTTCATCTCTGCGTTTGTCTTTTCCTCTTAACTCACCGTTATTATTTGTGGGGGGCTTCTATATCTCTGGGGTTATTTCTCTGAGGCAAGTGAGGTCTTTTCTTTCTCTTTAGGGGTAGTCAGTTTCTCAGGCCATGAAGAGACGTCTAGGATTTCAGGAAACGTTCCACGGCTACCTATAGTGTGTGCGGTTAGGATCAGGTTTGCGGTCAGTCCAGTTACCACATCCCCAGAGCTCGTCCTATTATCTTCTACATAGCTGGTTAGATTTGTGATCCTAAGCCACTGAGGATCATAACACTCTTCCTTTTCCAGGTTGAGGTTGACGCTTCTGAGATTGGGGCAGGGGCCGTTTTGTCTCAGAGAAATTCTGATGGTTCCTTGATGAAACCGTGTGCCTTCTTTTCTCAAAAGTTTTTGCCTGCGGAACGCAATTATGATGTCGGCAATCATGAGTTGTTGGCTATGAAGTGGGCATTTGAGGAGTGGCGACATTTGCTTGAGGGGGCCAAGCACTGTATTGTGGTCTTGACCGATCATAAGAATCTGATTTATCTCGAGTCTGCCAAACGGCTGAATCCTAGACAGGCCCGATGGTCCCTGTTTTTCTCCCGTTTTGATTTTGTGGTCTCGTATCTTCCGGGTTCTAAGAATGTTAAGGCTGGTGCCCTCTCTAGGAGCTTTTTGCCTGATTCTCCTGGGGTCCTTGAGCCGGTCGGTATTCTGAAGGAAGGGGTGATTCTTTCTGCCATCTCCCCTGATTTACGACGGGTCCTTCAGAAATTTCAGGCTGATAAACCTGACCGCTGTCCAGTGGGGAAATTGTTTGTTCCTGACAGATGGACTAGTAAAGTGATTTCGGAGGTTCATTGTTCTGTGTTAGCCGGTCATCCTGGGATTTTTGGTACCAGAGATTTGGTTGGTAGGTCCTTTTGGTGGCCTTCTTTGTCACGGGATGTGCGTTCTTTTGTGCAGTCCTGTGGGACTTGTGCGCGAGCCAAGCCTTGCTGTTCCCGCGCTAGTGGGTTGCTTTTGCCTTTGCCGGTCCCTGAGAGGCCTTGGACGCATATTTCTATGGATTTTATTTCGGATCTTCCGGTTTCCCAGAGGATGTCAGTTATCTGGGTGGTTTGTGACCGGTTTTCTAAGATGGTTCATTTGGTACCTTTGCCTAAGTTGCCTTCCTCTTCTGATTTGGTTCCGTTGTTTTTTCAGCATGTGGTTCGTTTGCATGGCATTCTGGAGAACATTGTGTCCGATAGAGGTTCCCAGTTTTTTTCTAGGTTTTGGTGGGCCTTTTGTGCTAGGCTGGGCATTGATTTGTCTTTTTCTTCCGCATTTCATCCTCAGACAAATGGCCAAACCGAGCGAACTAATCAGACTTTGGAAACTTATTTGAGATGCTTTGTGTCTGCTGATCAAGATGATTGGGTGGCTTTCTTGCCATTGGCCGAGTTTGCCCTTAATAATCTGGCTAGTTCTGCTACCTTGGTTTCACCCTTCTTTTGTAACTCTGGTTTTCATCCTCGTTTTTCTTCAGGGCAGGTTGAGCCTTCTTATTGTCCTGGGATGGACTCTGTGGTTGACAGGTTGCAGCAAATTTGGGCTCATGTTGTTAACAATTTGGTGTTGTCTCAGGAGGGGTCTCAGCGTTTTGCTATCCGTCGTCGGTGTGTTGGTTCCCGGCTTCGGGTTGGGGATTTGGTCTGGTTGTCTTCCCGTCATGTCCCTATGAAGGTTTCTTCCCCTAAGATTAAGCCTCGGTTTATTGGCCCTTATAGGATTTCTGAGATTATCAATCCAGTGTCTTTTCGTTTGGCCCTTCCAGCCTCTTTTTCCATCCATGTTATTCATAGATCTTTGTTGCGGAAATATGTGGTGCCCGTTGTTCCCTCTGTTGATCCTCCTGCCCCGGTGTTGATCAATGGGGAGTTGGAGTATGTGGTTGAGAAGATTTTGGATTCTCGTTTTTCGAGGCGGAGGCTTCAGTATCTTGTCAAATGGAAGGGTTATGGCCAGGAGGATAATTCTTGGGTTGTTGCCTCCGATGTTCATGCTGATGATTTGGTTCGTGCCTTTCATTTGGCTCGTCCGGATCGGCCTGGGGGCTCTGGTGAGGGTTCGGTGACCCCTCCTCAAGGGGGGGTACTGTTGTGAATTCTGCTCTTGGGCTCCCTCCGGTGGTTGTAAGTGGTAGCGCTGCTGTCTCTGAATCGCAGCATTTATCAGGTGTGTTCACTTCTTGCAATTTTGACTGGCCTATTTAGTCTTGCTTCACCCTTTAGTCAGTGCCAGTTGTCCATTGTTCCTGGAGGATTCACATCCCTGCCTGGTCTCTTCTGCTTTGCAGTTCATTTCAACAAAAGATAAGTTCTGACCTTGATTTTGCTGTCCACATGTTGTGGTCTTATTGTTCAGTTCTTTCCTATGTTTTGTCTTGTCCAGCTAGGTCTGAATAAGGATTTTTTAGCCAAGCTGGTATCTCTGGTGATGCAGATATACCCTCCATATCTTTAGTTAGCTGTGGAGATTTTGTATTTTCTGTGGTGGATATTTTCTAGTGTTTTGGTACTGACCGCATAGTACTCTGTCCTATCCTTTCTATTTAGCTAGAATTGGCCTCCTTTGCTAAATTCTCATTTCAGTCTGTGTATGTTTTTTCCCTCTCCTCTCACAGTCAATATTTGTGGGGGGCTGCCTATCCTTTGCCTTTGGGGATTTTCTCTGAGGCAAGATAGTTTTCCCTTTTCTATCTCTAGGGGTAATTAGTCCCCCGGCTGTGTCGAGATGTCTAGGGAGCGCTAGGTACATTCCACGGCTACTTCTAGTTGCGGTGTTAGGTTCAGGGTCTGCGGTCAGTACAGGTACCACCTTCTCCAGAGTACGTCTCATGCTGCTCTTTGGCCACCAGATCATAACAGGCGCCCTACTTGACAGCGGATATGGCGCCCCCACTCACCGAAGACTGACCCTAGAATACCCTGATAATGTATATAACTAGAGATCTAAATGCATATTAACACAGTTAGATATATGCAAACAGGCAAAGCACAAATAACCCCAGCACAGATTTGCCAATCTTCAGCCGAAGATGGCATATACTTAAAAGATAGTCATAATAAACAGAGGGTGGGACCGATACTTATCACATGATGTTTCATGCGCCTCAGCACATATATAGTATATAGCACAGCCACGTATTATATAGCACAGCCACGTGGTATATAACACAGCCCACATAGTATATAACACAGCCCATGTAGTATATACCACAGCCTTGCAGTATGTAACACAGCCCCCGTAGTATATAGCACAGCAACGTAGTATATAGCACAGCCACGTAGCATCGTAGCATAAAGCACAGCCACATAGTATATAACACAGCCACATAGTATATAACACAACCCATGTAGTATATAACACAGCCACATAGTATATAGCACAGCCACGTAGTAAATAACACAGCCCACATAGTATATAACACAGGCACGTAGTATGTAACACAGCCACGTAGTATATAGCACAGCCACATAGTACGTAACACAGCCCACATAGTATATAGCACAGCCCGCATAGTATATAGCACAACCCACATAGCCCCCCAAAAAAATGGCCCCACAGTCCAGTACTCACTGTTATAGTAAAAAAAACCACTCCTCATTTCTCCTCATGCCCGTGCTGCTCCCTGCTCCTGTCTCAGCAGCTGTACTGCCTGGCACACAGTGAGTGTGCGATGACACGATCGCGCACCCGCAGTGTCAGAGGCAGAGTGGGGAATGATGGGAGAGGGAGTGTCAGCTGTTGCTCTCTCCTCCATTATTGCTTTGAACTGTATCGGCAGACTCCGGTATAGTTCAATGTGGAGGGGCAGTCGGCGCTGGTGGCAGGTTGACCCCCCTACCTCACAGGGGCCCCATAGGGGCTGCATGATGTGCAGCTAGCTGGGGGCCCCTGGGGAAGCGGGGGCCCTAGGCAGCTGCCTGCCCCTAATGCCGGCCCTGTCTGTAGGGGCCCCCTGGAGCCTCCAGGTCCTGGTGCAGTTGCAGCAGTTGAACCGGCGGTATGTCCGCCCATGCCTGCCGGGATGAAACAAAGGGGTCTTTGTGCACCTTAGTTAAACAATAAAACGTGGGGCGTGGCCTGGACCAGGAGCCCAGCAGACGTGCCTTGGAAGTGCTCCTCGGTCCCTTTTGGAAAATAGGGTGGAAATAGGCTTTTTTCGCCCGGCGGACCCCAGATTGAAAGATCCACGGTGTCCCACACTCACCCGGGCTGACACACTTACTGGTGCCCGCCGCGCTGACGAGAGACGAGCGCCTCCACTGTAAGCCGCCATCGCTACACGTGGGCTGGAACCCAGAGGCAGAAGCGCACTGCTCCGGTGGCAGAGGAGCAGCGGTGTGAGTGCCGGCGCGAGGGAGCACGCCCGGGATCGTGGCGCTGCCCTGAGAAGATCCGGTGAGTGGGGAGCAGTTAGAGAGGGCGGTCGGCAGCCGTTAGAAGACGCGGTGGCCATCTTAACACCGGAGCTCTGCAATATATGACAGGCAGACTGTGGCCCCGGTCACCAACGGGGAGACCCCGCTTCACCTTCTAAGTGATCACTCACCTGCCGGTTCGGTGTCCGAGGTGGGGTGACTGGCTGCAGTGCATGCAAGACCCTGGGAGCGCCGTACATGCTCTCCCTCTCCCTGATCTCTCTTTTTTTGGCGCCAATAGTCACCATCTTGCAGGGAGACAAAAATACAGCCCGAGGGAGTTAACAACTATGAGTCAGGAGGAACAGTCACATCTTTATGGAGCTCCTGCCCAGCGCTAGTTACTCATTGAATTTAACTAATTAAAAATCATAAAAATAACTCCCCTTAGTGGACACAAGGTTGGACTTGATCCCGGAGTATTTTGTGGAGGATCTTCATTTCCTGCTCTCCCATACCTTTTTGTTTATATTCAGCTGCAACTCAATTTCTACAGTAATTTCTTACTACATTGAGAAATGGACTGTCTCCTAGACTGATTTTCTCCACTACTTGACAGACATTTAGCGACATCTAGTGCCCAATATCGGAACTAGAAGTACATTTTATAATATACAAAAAAGACTCAACTAGCCACTGTTTGCCCCCACTGCTACAATAGTGACACCTAGTGTCCATGTTGGGCTCTAATTCTGTGCACACTATGAGGATTATCTAAAAAATCCTCTTCTTGGAGGCGCATGTGCGGCTTTCAGCGATGATAGTTATATCTTGCTGATCTCCGCTACCCGACTTACTTATTTAGGCCCTAATCAGCACCTGAATTACGCCAAGCACACCGCAACTGGACTCACTGCTCCCTCAGGAGACCCTCCTGACGATGCCTAAGAAGGGAGGTGCGGCACAAACACCAGGCCGCAATATTGCAGACCTTCTTCAGAGTAGCAGCATTTCCAAGATGACTACTACGACTCCTCTTCCCTCGGTCTCTACAGGAAACACAGGAGATATAATGGACCAAGATGAGACCAGTACCCATATGGAGACAACGATCTCCACGGCAACCCTTACCAAATCCTTGCAAGAGACCTTTCGATCTGAGCTTACTTCAGCCATGCAGAAGATCTCTTCTCAGATACAGGATATTATGCAGCGTACGGTGGCCCTGGAGGAAAAGATGGACGCCACTGCAGATGCGTTGGAAGAAGATCGCGAAACCCTTAAACTACACGCAGAACGTGTCGCAGAACTGGAACTCCGATGCGAAGACTATGAGAACAGATCACGTCGGGGTAATCTGCGGATCAGGGGGCTTCCCGAAAATATTGTAGCTCTCAAAGACACTGCTACTGCCCTCTTTACCGCGCTGCTTCCTGACACAGATCAGTCCATGCTGCATATCACCAGAATCCATAGAGCCCTGGGCAGACCACGTAATAATGATATACCCAGGGATGTGATCCTAAAACTACATTAGGAGGAGGCTCGAGATCTAATCCTGAATGCTGCACGTGAAAATCCAGACCTGCCGGGACTACCATCTTCAGTACATATCTACGCGGATATCGCATCAACCACCCTTGCCAGAAGGAGATCCCTCAAACCAGTAACATCAGCCTTGCAGACGGCGCAGATCAAATACAGATGGAACTTCCCCTTTGCCCTCATCTTTACATATAACTCTCAACTGTACACCTGCCGTACACTAGAAGAAGGGAAACAAGCCATGCTAAAAGCTGGGATCCCGATTTCTATAGAGACTTCAGCCATGCCACAGAGAAAACCAAGACCATCAAGAGAATGGCAAAACACTCCCAGAACAAGGAGCCAAAACGCACGGGTCGTCTGATATGTCCAAATTACAAGATCATCCATCTTGATTTCCGAGGGGCGGAGCAGGCCATTACTGTTTATCCTGATTGCTCCTGGAATTGAGGGGGAAGGGGATGATGGCTCTTAACTGCCTCTCCTCTCTGCCCTCCAGAGTTAGTAGTTGTATACTAAATGTTCATATAGATATTCTATTTTGACATTAATTGTAAGTGGCCCACCAGATTGCTGCATCCCTAATTGACCCTATCCTTCCCCTACCTTACTCTGCTCTGATCTCCCCCTACTTCCTCCCAAATAATTCCCATGCTGCAGTTTTCTCCTTTTCTTCTTCCTCTCCCTCCTTTTCCCTTCTCTCCTCTCCCTACCCTTTCTTACCTCACCCCCTCACCTCTTCCCCCTCTCACCCATTTCCCCCCCTACCCCTCTCTTTCTCCTTCCCATCTCCCCCCTCCTTTTCCCCTCCCCCCTCCCACCCCTCTTCCCCCTTCCTTCCCTCTTCCCCCTCCCTTCCCTCTTCCCCCTCCCCCCTCCCTTCCCTCTTCCCCCTCCCCCCTCCCTTCCCTCTTCCCCCTCCCCCTCCCTTCCCTCTTCCCCCTCCCCCCTCCCTTCCCTCTTCCCCCTCCCCCCTCCCTTCCCTCTTCCCCCTCCCCCCTCCCTTCCCTCTTCCCCCTCCCCCCTCCCTTCCCTCTTCCCCCTCCCCCCTCCCCCCTTCTCCCTCCCCCCCCTTCCCTCTTCCCCCTCCCCCCTGCCTCCCCTCTTCCCTCTCCCTTCCCTCTTCCCCCTCCCTTCCCTCTTCCCTCCCCCCCCCACCTTCCCTCTTCCCTCCCCCCCCCACCTTCCATCTCCCTTCCCTCCCCCTCCCTTTTTTTTTTTCCCTCTTCCTTCCTTCTCTCTCCTGCTTCTTCCTATCCCTTTCCCCTCTACACATATTGCTCTTCCAAGGGCCTAAATGTCGGGTCTACAACATGCTGCCTAAACTTGGCGACACCTGGTACTCCACTTAATATGGTAAACCAGATCGCCATACTTCTCGGATATGATATCCGTTTGTTATTATTAACTGTTATGTTTGTTTTTGTCTCCCCACAGTCTGTTTCCTTCCTATTGTTTTCCCACAGAGATCATCACTGCACTTACCAATTAATTCAACGTTTGCTAATTGGACATACGATTCTGGTTCCTGCCCTAGCCTCCTCATTCTTCAGCGGTAAATATTCACTGAAAAATGTGTAATGTTATTTCTCATAATGTCAGAGGGTTCAACTCACCCATTAAACGTAAGAAAGCTTTTCTTGATTACTTAAAACACGCACCAGACATTATTTGTCTCCAGGAGACCCATTTTTCCACCTCCTCCCACCCTAAGCACTTTGATGCCAAATATTCACAACACTATATGTCCAACTGGGATAAAAAAACGAGAGGTGTCGCCACTTTCATTAGGAATAACTTCCCATTTCAGCTCATCAGCACACATTCGGACTCAGAGGGCAGATTCCTTATTACTCTTGGAACATCACAAAATCAGACAATTTGCATTGTTAATAGCTATTTACCCGCATCTTCCCAGAGATCGGTCTTCCAGCTAATTATATCAAAACTAGCCACTCTTACGTACGACCACCTTATCTGGTGCGGCGACTTTAACTTTATCATTAATCCTAAATTAGATAGCAGCGCTCAGAAACGATCGGATTTAACAAAAGCTGACAAAAAGAAAATCCAACACCTAATAAAAGACAATTGCCTAGTCGATGTATGGAGGGAACTAAACGGTCCTGTAAAGGGCTACACATACTTCTCACCTGCACACCAGTCCTATTCTCGAATAGACCTACACTTAACTACTGCAAGAACGATCCCGTCTGTCCTATTCTCTCGTCATATTCCATCATCATGGTCTGACCATGATGTTGTCCTATCAACATTTAAATTCAATGTTACCACTTCTAAATTATTCAAATGGAGACTGAACGAATCCTTACTTACTGACCCTGTTATACTCTCTAAAATTAAAGAGGAGTTGAGACTGTATTTCCAGACTAATTCCACTGATGACACCTCTCCTGGAGTAGTGTGGATGGCACATAAAAAATTTATTACTGGCTCCCTAATCAAAATTGCGTCCAATAAAAAGAAACAAAGATCTGAATTACAAACGCGCTTAGAGACTAAACTTATGAAACTCGAACTTGCTAACCAGGCCACCACTTCCCTCTTTCTGATTAAACAAATCAGAGACACTAAGCTACAATTAGACACTATTCTTACGAACAAAACAGAGAGAGCGTTAACATGGACCAAGTCAACTTTTTATAAATATGCAAATAAACCTTCTGGCATGTTAGCACGTAGACTCAGATGCAGAGAATCTTTAAATAATGTCACCTCCATCAAAGACTCCAAAGGCAAAATTTCCGCACACCCGGATATAGTATACGAAACATTCCGAGACTACTATCAGAAACTATATACCTCCCCACAGACTTCTTCACCGCAATCCTTATCCTCCTTCCTAGATGAATTGAAATTACCTAAAATTCCCAACTCCTCGATAGACCAACTGCATGCACCAATATCTGAGGATGAAATTTCTGCAGTAATTAAAAACCTAAAAAAAAACAAAGCTCCCGGACCTGACGGCCTCACGGCACTATATTACAAGAAATTTACAAACATCCTCATACCATACATTAAAACTTACTGTAACGCTCTACTAAATGGCACCCAGATGCCCCCTGAATTCTATATTGCCCATGTGACAGTAATCCCCAAACCAAAGAAAGACCACCTCCTCCCCAAGAATTATAGACCTATATCATTGCTAAATGTTGACCTCAAACTCTTTACATCCATTATTACCACTAGGCTCAACAAATTTCTACCCACCCTTATCCACCGTGACCAAGTGGGGTTCATACCTAATAGACAAGGTCCCGATAATATTAGAAGAAATCTAAATATTATACATTCAGCAAACTACCATAAGCAACCCCTACTACTATTAGCTTTAGACATAGAGAAAGCTTTCGACTCGGTCTCGTGGTCCTATTTATTTGAAGTCCTTTCCAGATTTGGCATCCCTCGCACCCTTATTTCATGCCTCCAACTATTGTACGACAGTCCTACAGCCTATCTGAAACTCCCGTCAACTAAACCTACTCCTATCAACATACAAAGGGGAACGAGGCAGGGCTGTCCACTTTCTCCAGCCCTGTTTGCCATGGCCATGGAACCGCTAGCCGAGGCAATAAGGCTTAATCCAAACATACTTGGGCCTATAGGACTTGGCGCACAGTATAAGGCAAGCTTATTTGCAGATGATTTACTGTTGACTCTATCTAGCCCACTCACCACTCTCCCAAATTTATTTTCAGTTTTACGTAAATTTGAGTCGATCTCAGGACTCAAAATTAATGTTGACAAATCCGAAGCTTTATTCCTTAACACCAATAAGGACATGCAAACAAATATTATCTCCCAGTTTAAATTTACAAAGAATGAACACTATATAACTTATCTCGGTGTCAACCTTACCTCTCATAAGTCGACCCTATTTAAGTGGAATTATCTCCCATTAATAAAAAATCTCCGAGCTGACTTAGCTAGATGGTCTGCCATGAAGTTAACCTGGTTGGGCAGATTGCATGCAATTAAAATGGTCTCTTTGCCTAGATTTCTGTACTTATTCCGCTCTCTCCCCATATCATTACCCCATGAGACCCTACACGAGGTTCACTCTATAATTTCAAAATTTATCTGGCAGGGGAAAAAACCCAGAATCCGTCAAAAAACTATGTTCATACATAGAAGACTGGGGGGGGCTTTCCATGCCTAACTTCACACTGTACTACAAAGCGGCTCAGTTAGCCCAATTGACTAATGCCTGCGCTGTCAACCGTGCTCCGAGATGGGTTGACCTGGAATCGTCCCTTCTACTTCCGTTTTCCTTGCCGGGCCTTATGTGGTCCACACAAAAACTACCAAAGAGTCTACACATCACAGCACCTTTCACAGCACATTCCCTGATCCTTTGGAGGAAGGTAAGATTTAAATTCGAACTCCAATCTGGGTCTGCCCCACTGACCCCCCTCTTCTGCAACCCCATGTTCCCACCAGGACTTGACCCACGTTCTTTTGCTTGGTGGAAAGTAAACGGAATTACTACTCTAAAGCACCTCTGCTCACCCTTTAATATAATTTTATCTAGACAAGAATTCCTTCATAAATACAACCCACCCATTAGCGAAACCTTCCGTACCTATCAGATTTTCCATTTTGCGGAACAGTTTCTACAACGGAAAATCCCTTTTCGCGCGACTGGCTTTGAACAGAGATGCATGGATGACCCACTGGGAAGGGGAACTATTTCTCTGCTGTACGGATGCCTCAATGCAGCACATGGTGTTGACAAACTGCAATACATGAAACAGTGGGAGGAAGATCTAGGTTTCCAACTAACTTTGGAAAATTGGAGACGATGCTGTGACACAATTTCCAGGGGCAGTCATCAAGCCTCCCTGGCAGAGACATCCATTAAGGTCTTACACAGAACATACCAAGTCCCAAGTAAACTTCACGCTATATACCCCAACATTTCAGATCAATGCTTTAGAGGATGTGGCGCAGTGGGAGATATGAAGCATATTTGGTGGGAGTGTCCGATAGCTTCGGCTATGTGGCAGGAAGTAGGATTAATAATTGGAAAAATGTATGGCGGGACAATACAACCTGACCCGGCCACATTCCTCTTGGGAGCCAAATACCCTGGATTCACTAATAAATTCCACAAGCTGATAGGCCAACTGCTTATGGCTGCTAAGCTACATATAGCTACCAGCTGGAGGTCGCCGTTTCTCTCTGTCCAGGCAGTTAGAGATAAAATGAATTCAATCCTCTTATATGAACGTATACATGCGACTAGGGAAGATGTGTGGGAAACCTTCTACCAGGTTTGGAAACCGTGGATAGACCTTAACACGAACTTAAATCTTGAACAAACCTTGACTCTATCTATTTGAGACTCTATCCTGTGGGAGATTCTGATGACACTGGGGTCGAGCCGGCGTGGGGTGGGGTGCGGGGAGGTGGGGGGCAGAACTCATAAAATGGAACATAGTATATCCTTGTCTGGTAAATATACTGCAGCTTATCACGAAATAAAGTGCAGCATCTCATTACCCTCCCCATTTTCCCTCTTTTATGTCTCCCCATGTTCTTGTCTTGTCATATTTGTATCTTTGAATTTGAGTTAATATATGTATGTTTTTTCTTATTGAATTCCCTTGTAAGGGAAAGTGTTGTTCAATTACTATGTTATTGAAAATAAAAATTATTGAAACTAAACAATAAAACGTGACGATCATTGTTCACTTCAAATGTACAATGTACGGCCAGCTTCACTTTCTCACAGCAATCGAGGATGATGTGCAGGGTGACCAGAAACCAGATCCACAGCGATCACTGGAAAGAAGGGATGACATGATGAGAGATTCCTTTTCCACTATAGATCTAAAATTGACAACATATTAAAGCAACCGGTAAAATTTAATAATGAAGCGTGTGGCAACACTAATCATCAGTTCTGAATAATCTTAGGAAATGATGGTAAATGGTAACATTGTTTGCAATATCTTCTGGTTGACTGTTATTTGATTTTTATTTTTTTTATTTTGAGGGTGGTTTTTTACATTTTGGAAGGAAAAAAATCTTAGATTTTAGCCTAGTTCTTTTTACTGCATGTCATCAGACTGAAGAGATTTTTTTTCTGATACTTTTCTCATATCACATTCTTTCTTGTTCCTTAGTTTTTACACTTGTAAACTTGCATATTGCCCACTAGATGGCGCCATTTGAAAGTAAAATGCCTATAGAAAATAAACTATGCAAACTGCCTCTTCAGAGAGGGAGAGGACTTGAACTTTATGGCGCCACCTGTTGGAAGAAGCAATCCTACAAGCCACTATTGACCCTTTAGGAGCCTTGAAATGTGAATTAGGACAAAAGCAAAATCAGAGTCTCAATTTGCAGACACGTTTCAGGCTATTGGCCCTCGTCAGTGCAAAGTATGAGAACTGATTTGGTTGGTTGAG
Source organism: Ranitomeya variabilis (assembly GCF_051348905.1). Lineage (NCBI taxonomy): Eukaryota > Metazoa > Chordata > Amphibia > Anura > Dendrobatidae > Ranitomeya > Ranitomeya variabilis. Next base: position 657,689,047 of record NC_135232.1, on the reverse strand, counting down.
AGGCTCCGTGAGTCCGTGTTTAACATTGCAAAGTAAAGGAGAAGTTTTGTAATTTCTTTAACCACACTGGAAAAACTCTCAGGCCGGCGTCACACTGGCGACTTAAACGGACAAGTGCAATGCGATAAAAAATCGCATTGCACTCGGACCAATGTTAAGCTATGGGGCAGCTCCCAGCAGCCGACTTTTTGTTGGCCGTTTTCCTCGGTCCGAGACAATCGCAGCATGCTGCGATTGTCACGGACACTCGGACAACTCTCGGCTCACTCGCACCCATATAAGCCTATGGGTGCGACTGCGAGTGAGACAGCGCACACCACTTGGACATCATCCGAGTGATGTGCGTTAAACACTGACCTCGGCAATGGAAGCGATGGAGAAATTAGTTTCTCCGTCTCCTCCGCCGCTGTGCTCCTATCATCTCAGTGCGAGAGGCTCGGAGCACAGACGCATGACACTTGGTTCCCGCTCGCAGCAGAGCAGGAGCCAAGGGTCATTAGCATATCGCATCCTATGCTCTCGCATTGGATGTAATATGCTAGTGTGACTCCAGCCTCATGGTAAAAGCAGACACCCTGATGCATAGCTCCCAACCGTCCCTCATTGTGCGGGACTGTCCCGGTTTTGATGCTTTGCCCTGCTGTCCAGCATGGGATGCTCTGATCCCGCAGACAGCAGGAGATTCAACCGACACGCCTCCTTGTGTTAAGCCATGCCCCCCCACAGTCTGTTTATCTTCCAGTGTGCGTGGTACAGCTCAGAGGGAGAGAGAGGAGACATGTTTAAGGTACGTGTCACACCCCCTTGTGTTAGGCCACGCCCCTTCCCCTTTGGGTATGTTCCTGAGTGAGTCTCCAGTGTGCGTGCGGTACAGAACTTCAGAGAGGGAGAAACTGAGAGGGGACATTGTTCTTTGAGGTACATAAGTTACAACACAGTCACCACCTCCAGGGCTTATCTGCCGAACACAGCCCTGGGTGCCGCGATAAGCAGCAGACCAGTGGACTGCTGAGCTACTCATGCCTGGCTAGTAAACTAATCATGCGTGGAATGAGTGGGGCTGAGCAGGGTGGGATGGACACTGACAGCTCCTCTGTTACTGGCCTCTGTTGCTGTGATTGCAGATCGACGTATCAGGTATGGAGAAATCTGTGCAGTTAGCCATGTGTGTACGAGGTGTACAGAGCAGAGCCGTGTGTGTACGAGGTGTATGGAGCGGAGCTGAATGTGTACGAGGTGTATGGAGCGGAGCCGTGTGTGTACGAGGTGTATGGAGCGGAGCCGTGTGTACGAGGTGTATGGAGCGGAGCCGTGTGTGTACGAGGTGTACGGAGCAGAGCCGTGTGTGTACGAGGTGTACGGAGCAGAGCCGTGTGTGTACGAGGTGTACGGAGCGGAGCCGTTTGTGTACGAGGTGTACAGAGTGGAGCCGTGTGTGTATGAGGTGTATGGAGTGGAGCCGTGTGTGTATGAAGTGTACGGAGTGGAGCCGTGTGTGTACGAGGTGTACGGAGCGGAGCCGTGTGTGTACGAGGTGTATGGAGCGGAGCTAAATGTGTTCGGGGTGTACGGAGCGGAGCTGCGTGTGTACGAGGTGTATGGAGTGGAGCCGCGTGTGTATGAGGTGTATGGAGTGGAGCCGCGTGTGTACGAGGTGTACGGAGCGGAGCCGTGTGTGTACGAGGTGTACGGAACGGAGCCGTTTGTGTACAAGGTGTACAGAGTGGAGCCGTGTGTGTATGAGGTGTATGGAGTGGAGCCGCGTGTGTATGAGGTGTATGGAGCGGAGCCGCGTGTGTATGAGGTGTATGGAGCGGAGCCGTGTGTGTACGAGGTGTACGGAGCGGAGCCTTGTGTGTATGAGGTGTACGGAGCGGAGCTAAATGTGTACGAGGTGTACGGAGCGGAGCCGCGTGTGTACGAGGTGTACGGAGTGGAGCGCATGTGTACGGAGTGGAGCCGTGTGTGCAAGTGGCCATTATATGGTACGAAGCATCATGTGCAGTCATTATACAGTATGGAACATCATGTGTGGCCATTATACAGTATGGAGCATCATGTGTGGCCATTATACAGTATGGAGCATCATGTGCGGTCATTATACAATATGGAGCATCATGTGTGGCCATTATACGGTATGGAGCATCATGTGTGGCCATTATACGGTATGGAGCACTGTGTGGCCATATTTTTTTGTTTATAATTATTGTAAATGAAACAGTGTGATCAGCAGTGCTAAATGGGTGTGGTTGGGACGTGGATATGGGTGTGACTAATTATGAATGGGTGTGGTCAGAGGCGTGGCCTAATATTTGTCCCTCTTTCCCATCTTCAAAAGTTGGGAGGTATGCTGATGGCACACTGAGGACACAGGTACCAGTTTTTCATGTACGAGTTTAAACACAGAAGTGTGAAAGAGGCCTAAAACCGCTTCTGTTTTTTTGTTTTTCAGTTCTCACCTGTGGAGCAAGGCTAAGTTCACACTGCGTGTTTTTGCTGTGGTTTTTTTTATGAAAATTTTCAGCTGTGCTTTACAATACCAGCTATGTCTATGAGATTTCAGAAATCTCATGCACACACTTTTGTTTTTTTTGCCATCAGTATTTTGTGCTTTTCATGTTTTTTTGGACATAGAGCATTGACTTGAATGGGTGGTGAAAAAATGCTGAAAAAACGCACCAAAAACGCAGGTAACAGGTTTTGCTGTGTTTTTTTGTGCCAAAACCTGATTCTACAGAAGAGGACTTTTTCCAATATTAAACTTTATCAGCATGCACAATAGACAAATCTAGCATTTAATAGCAATTTTTGCAGATAAATGTTTCATGTGTACATTATATAGCGTTTTTTTTCCTTTTTCCCCCATCTGCTATGGCAGTAATGCATTTTCAATGTTCTAGAGTAATCATTCATGGTAAATCATGGTGCAACCTTTATCGTTTTTCAACTTATATGCTTTTTTTTTTTCGTTGGCGCCTGTTCACACTAGCTTGGATGTGCTGGTCTTTTTCTCTATTTTAAGTGCAATGCACTTCATGAAATGCTCCTTTTTTAAGGTACTTTAACAAAAAAAAATTTACATATATATTTTTTTTAGTTATTTTCCATGAAGCATTTTTAGAAGCGATTTGGATAACTTTTTAAAAACTTTTTTAATGCTGTTTTCAGCCTTTTGAAATCCAGTGTGAAGTTTTGAACAGATTTCAGGAAGAATCTGCCACAAAGAAGTGACACATCTTTCTTGGTTTGTTTTTGAAAGCCTCTTCAAATTAACCACAAAAATTGCTAAAACCTACTGAAAAAATATTATGTGCACAAACCCCTAGGCCACGTGCACACGTTCAGTATTTGGTCAGTATTTTACCTCAGTATCTGTAAGTCAAAATCAAGAGAGGAACAATCAGAGGAAAAGTATAATAGAAACACATCACCGCCTATGTATTTTTCACCCACTCCTGGTTTTGGCTTACAAATACTGAGGTAAAAAACGCACTAAAGCTGAATGTGTGAACATGACCTTAATATTCGTCAGCCGCCCCTCTATGTCTAGGTGTCAGTGTTGTGCACTTATGCCTCCTCCAGCACTTTGTGGCTGTCCTGTTGGTTTCAGCCTGTCCTTGCACTAGTAAGTATAAGGCCGGGGTCACACTTGCGAGTGTGATGCGAGAAACTCGCACGTCAATTCTTGGCACTGCTGCCGGCATTCGGGAGTGGAGCATGTGGCTGCATAGAAATACTGTACATGCAGCCGCACACTCCTGTCCCGAGTGCCGGCGGCAGTGTCGGGTATTGAGTTTCTCGCATCACACTCGCAAGTGTGACCCCAGCCTAATATTTATATCTTAGTGATGCAAAGTAATAGCGATCACATTTTCTGTGACTTGTGTGTGATGTTAGGAGTCACATATATTAGTTTGAGACAATACTTATTTTGTAGCTCTGATAATCCCCATTAGCAGACGATGTGACTGATCTGCTGCCAGAAACCCAAAGCTTGATCTCTGATATCTGCTGCTGAACTAGTGAAATAGGTATATACCCATTGTAATCTATGGAGCTCTTCACGTCTATGTTGTTGTTTTTTTACGAACATGTGTCAGCAGAAATCACAGCGACATGTCCATTTTTGATCGGAGACACAGATCAAAATTACCTATACAAAGTCTATAACCTTATTCACACATAGTGAAACATTTTTCTGACTTGCTATTTCTTTTTGCAGATCTGTGATGTATGGCTGAGCTAAGTAGGAAAATCACAGACCGGTGACATGTAGTGATGAGTAAACATGCTCGGATAAGGAGTTATCTGAGCATGCTCTAGTGCTAACTGATTGTCTTTAGCGTGCTCAAAAAACATGGCCAAGTCCCTGCAGCTGCATGTCTCGTGGCTAACAAACAAGCAATCCCTGCATGCATTGCAGTTCTTGAACAACCACGGGGACGCGGACATATTATTCAAGCAAGCCGACGCCGAAGGTTCGCACCTGAGCCTGCTCAGATAACACCTTATCCAAGCATATTCGCTCATCACTAATGACATGTGAACCAAAAGTCGCGCACATTATCTGCAACTTGTGACCTAAAATAAAACCGGAAGATTGGAAGATTTTGCAGGTGTGACCTAATGGACAGTCATTATATGTAATGTTGCATTGCAACACACAGCTAATTACTAGCTAGATTACATTCCCGCGATGAGCTTTTGGTGAGATTTTGATGCTGCAGAATTTCTGCATGTATTAAATTAAGTTACTTGCAGTTTTTCATTGTTTTTTTTTTTTTTAATATGCGCCTTTCTTACATTTTTTATACATATTTTTTATCACTTTTTGGTGTGTCATGCTTTAAATAAAGGTGCTTTTATTTTGATACTTTCTGCCATTTGGCTTTGACAACTTTATTGACATACTCAAGTGCGGTTTACATCCTTTTAGATGTGTTTCTGCTGCAGAAATGCAATAAAAATGCATGTAAATTTTTTACTTAGATTTTCCACTTCTTTAGGCCAGTCTCACACGTCCAGATAATTCCGGTATCGGAAAAATCGGTATCGGAGTTATCCGTGTCCGTGAGCTCACGTGGCACATCAGTGTGGCACACGTGCGGCAGCTGTGTGTTGCCCGTGTGCCGACTGAGCACCACACGGACCGTGCAGGAGACAGCGCTAGAGTTAAGCGCTGTCCCCAGCGTGTGGTGCTGAAGCCGCCATTCATTCCTTCTCCCCAGCAGCGTTCGCTGGAGAGAAGGAATGAAAAATCATGTTTTTTTATTTTTTTGTTTTTAAAATAAAGTTCCCGGTCACCAAACGCCTCCCACCCCCTGTGCACCCGCCCGCTGGCATTAAAATACTCACCCAGCTCCCGCGATGCTTCCTCTCAGCGCCGCAGCTTGTCCTGTATGAGCGGTCACGTGGTGCCGCTCATTACAGTGATGAATATGCGGCTCCACCTCCCATAGGGGTGGAGCCGCATATTCATCACCGTAATGGTCCGTGTAACGGTCCGTGTGGTCCTCAGTCGGCACACGGACAGCATCCGTGTGCGGTACGTGTTTACACGGACCCATTGACTTTAATGGGTCCGTGCGCTCCCACGAACACTGACATGTCTCCGTGTTTTTCAAACGGACACACGGTCCGTGAAAACACGCTGACATGTGCAGAGACACATTTATTTTAATGTGTCTACGTGACTTTAGTGTCTCCGGTACGTGTGAAAACTGTCACCACACGTACCGGAGCCACTGACGTGTGAAACAGGCCTTAGAGACAATCCGCACAGAAAACAGCTTACCCGCAAGACAAACTGCACAGTGGGCATGAGATTTCTATAAATGCTATCCACTTTGCTTTACATGTAAGACGCCGCATGTTTGATACAGCAAAAATCTGAAGCGTCAAAGACGCATCAAAATCTCATTGTGGGCACACAGCCCTGGGGCTCTTTCAGACATCAGTCTGTCCAGTACTTGTGGTGACAGTTTTCACACTGAATGGGTCTGTGCACATGTCAGTGTGTTTCCATGGACCGTGTGTCCGTGGGCAAAATACACTGACGTCCATTTTATAACAGCAGCACGGGCCACAAAACGTCCCATACACGTGCACACTGATGACATTCTTGTATCATTAGTGTGACAAGTACCAGCACCTGGGAAGCTGCGGTACAGTAAGCGCTGTTCCACGGCCCTGGTTGCTGAAGACCGCTCACATCATTCTCCCCTTATCTGCCGGTGATCAGCGCTAGCAGGGGAGAGTTATGTTCAACTGATAACAACAAGAGCAGATAGTAGCTGATGGGACTACTGCTCTCATTAGCTTACACCTGCTGCCCCTAATAACAGAGTGAACAGGCGGCTGCTGATGGGAGTATTCATCAGCTACCGCCTGCACTCTAAATAAATAAATTAATTAATAAATACATTTTTAAAAAGGTGTGGGTTCCCCTGTATTTTTTTTTATAACCAGCCAGGCAAAACTGACCTCTGCGGGCTGCAACTCTCAGCTGACAGCTTTAGCAAGGCTAGTTATCAAGAATAGATGGGTCCCCACGCCGTATTTTGTTATTTAAATAGTTTAAAAAATGGTGTGGGTCCCCCCATTTTTGACAACCAGCCTTGCTAAAGTGGACAGCTGGGGCTGGTAAGGGGCCTTGATATTGCCCCCCAGCCAAAAAATAACAGCCTGCAGCCTCCCAGAAAAGGCACATTTATTAGATGGGCCAATTCTGGCGCTTTGCCCAGCTCTTGCCACTTGCCCTGTGTTGGTGACAAGTTGGGTTCATATCTGTCGGATTGATGTCACCTTTGTATTGTCTGGTGACATCAAGCCCATGGAATAGTAATGGAGAGGCGTCTATAAGATGCCTATCCATTATTAATGCTATAGTTACATTGTAAATAAACAAACAGCCAAAATAAAGTCTTTTATTTGAAGTAAAAACATGTGCCACCCCACGGGTGAAATTACTGCAGGTATCGACTGTACATGATAACCGACACCCTGTGGTATTGGCCCTGACCAGTTTTGGAGCCAATCGTGGCCGATTAACTACTTAAATAATTTATTGATATATGAAACTTTATTCCAGCTCACTAAGTTGCTCTATGCTCATCCACCTGGGGCTCAGACACTGGCCTCGCCCTGGCCTCACATCAAGGATAATAGAAAAAATTGGAATCCGGCTCAACAGGACTGGATTTTCCTTTTCTTTTTCAAAAGAAAATGTGCATACAAAAGAAAAATTTACATGGTCGACGTGACCCAGTCGATGCCTTTTGACTGCACTAGGCAGTCTTACTCATGAAGATCCAGTCCTGTTGAGACGGACTCCAATTTTTTCTAACTCCTTAAATACTGTGGTCAGTCACGATAGCGGTATTTAATTTGTTACAAGGGGATTACAAGACCCCTTTTGTAACCATCGGACCTCTGAGATGAAAATCGCAGGTGAAGATGGTTACCATGGTACCCTGAGGTAATGTGATGACTCTAGGGTACGGTGGCCTGTGAGATCCAGCTATAAACCCGGTCTCACAGGCTGTGTCAGTGAGTAACTGACAGTCTCACACACTGCTGTACACGAGTACTGCAGTGTATGAGACAAGTGATCAAAAAAAAAATTATACATGTCCCTCAGTGGAACTAAGTGAAAAGGTAAATAAAATATGTAAAAAAAAAACAAAAACACAAAAAAAAAGTGCACAAATCACTAAAAACTATTTCACCACATAAGATGCAGCGTTTGTTATAACAAAAATAAGAAAAAAAAAGTACACATAATTGGTATTGCTGCATCTGTAATGACCCGCTCTATAAAACTGGGATGTTATTTATGTATGTCGAACGGCGTAAAAAAATAAACATGCCAAAAATGTCGCTTTTTCATCATAATGACTCACAATCAGTAGCGTAGCTACCGGTGCTCTGAGGGGGCCCACCCGGACCTATGCTACTATAACTGTATCGGTGCGCTGCACGCTCCGATACAGTTACGTGCTGCGGCAGAGCAGGGAGAATCGATCTCCCTGCTCTGCCGCTATGGGGCCCCTGAGCAGGCGGGGGGACCTGGTGCCAGCAGTGGGCCCCCCGCCCGTCATAGCATGGTGAGCGGTATCGGCATCTAGCAGATACAGCTGACCGCGGTGATGAGGGAAGGAGCGCTGCGCTCCTTCTCCCATCATCCCTCACATCGTCTGACAGCGGGCGCGATGACGTCATCACCCGGCGCCCGCTTTCAGGAGATGAGCGGGAGCAGGGAGCGCCGCTGGAACAAGGAGGAAGAGGTGAGTATTTATTGTGTTTATTATGGGGGTGCTGCCTTATATACAGGATCTGCCTATGGGGGGTGCTGCCTTATATACAATATCTGCCTATGGGGGGTGCTGCCTTATATACAGGATCTGCCTATGGGGGGTGCTGCCTTATATGCAGGATCTGCCTATGGGGGGTGCTGCCTTATATATAGGATCTGCCTATGGGGGGTGCTGCCTTATATACAGGATCTGCCTATGGGGTGGTGCTGCCTTATATACAGGATCTGCCTATGGAAGGGTGCTGCCTTATATACAGGATCTGCCTATGGGGGTGCTGCCTTATATACAGGATCTGCCTTTGGGGGTGGTGCTGCCTTATATACAGGATCTGCCTATGGGGAGTGCTGCCTTATATACAGTATCTGCCTATGGGGGGTGCTGCCTTATATACTGGATCTGCCTATGGCGGGTGCTGCCTTATATGCAGGATCTGCCTATGGCGGGTGCTGCCTTATATATAGGATCTGCCTATGGGGGGTGCTGCCTTATATACAGGATCTGCCTATGGGGGGGTGCTGCCTTATATACAGGATCTGCCTATGGGGAGTGCTGCCTTATATACAGTATCTGCCTATGTGGGCTGCTGCCTTATATGCAGGATCTGCCTATGGCGGGTGCTGCCTTATATGCAGGATCTGCCTATGGCGGGTGCTGCCTTATATATAGGATCTGCCTATGGGGGGTGCTGCCTTATATACAGGATCTGCCTATGGGGGGGTGCTGCCTTATATACAGGATCTGCCTATGGGGGGGTGCTGCCTTATATACAGGATCTGCCTATGGGGGGTGCTGCCTTATATACAGGATCTGCCTATGGAAGCGTGCTGCCTTATATACAGGATCTGCCTATGGGGGGTGCTGCCTTATATACAGGATCTGCCTTTGGGGGTGGTGCTGCCTTATATACAGGATCTGCCTTTGGGGGTGGTGCTGCCTTATATACAGGATCTGCCTTTGGGGGGTGGTGCTGCCTTATATACAGGATCTGCTTATAGGGGGTGCTGCCTTATATACAGGATCTGCCTATGGGGGGGTGCTGCCTTATATACAGGATCTGCCTATGGGGAGTGCTGCCTTATATACAGTATCTGCCTATGGGGGGTGCTGCCTTATATACTGGATCTGCCTATGGCGGGTGCTGCCTTATATGCAGGATCTGCCTATGGCGGGTGCTGCCTTATATATAGGATCTGCCTATGGGGGGTGCTGCCTTATATACAGGATCTGCCTATGGGGGGGTGCTGCCTTATATACAGGATCTGCCTATGGGGAGTGCTGCCTTATATACAGTATCTGCCTATGGGGGGTGCTGCCTTATATACTGGATCTGCCTATGGCGGGTGCTGCCTTATATGCAGGATCTGCCTATGGCGGGTGCTGCCTTATATATAGGATCTGCCTATGGGGGGTGCTGCCTTATATACAGGATCTGCCTATGGGGGGGTGCTGCCTTATATACAGGATCTGCCTATGGGGGGGTGCTGCCTTATATACAGGATCTGCCTATGGGGGGGTGCTGCCTTATATACAGGATCTGCCTATGGAAGCGTGCTGCCTTATATACAGGATCTGCCTATGGGGGGTGCTGCCTTATATACAGGATCTGCCTATGGGGGGGTGCTGCCTTATATACAGGATCTGCCTATGGGGAGTGCTGCCTTATATACAGTATCTGCCTATGGGGGGTGCTGCCTTATATACTGGATCTGCCTATGGCGGGTGCTGCCTTATATGCAGGATCTGCCTATGGCGGGTGCTGCCTTATATATAGGATCTGCCTATGGGGGGTGCTGCCTTATATACAGGATCTGCCTATGGGGGGGTGCTGCCTTATATACAGGATCTGCCTATGGGGGGGTGCTGCCTTATATACAGGATCTGCCTATGGGGGGGTGCTGCCTTATATACAGGATCTGCCTATGGAAGCGTGCTGCCTTATATACAGGATCTGCCTATGGGGGGTGCTGCCTTATATACAGGATCTGCCTTTGGGGGTGGTGCTGCCTTATATACAGGATCTGCCTTTGGGGGGTGGTGCTGCCTTATATACAGGATCTGCTTATAGGGGGTGCTGCCTTATATACAGGATTTGCCTATTGGGGGTGCTGCCTTATATACAGGATCTGCCTATGGGGGTGCTGCCTTATATACAGGATCTGCCTATGGGGGTGCTGCCTTATATACAGGATCTGCCTATGGGGGTGCTGCCTTACATACAGGATCTGCCTATGGGGGGTGCTGCCTTATATACAGGATCTGCTTATAGGGGGTGCTGCCTTATATACAGGATTTGCCTATTGGGGTGCTGCCTTATATACAGGATCTGCCTATGGGGGTGCTGCCTTATATGCAGGATCTGCCTATGGGGGGTGTTGCCTTATATACAGGATCTGCCTATGGGGGGTGCTGCCTTATATGCAGGATCTGCCTATGGGGGGTGCTGCTTTATATACAGGATCTGCCTATGGGGGGTGCTGCTTTATATACAGGATCTGCCTATGGGGGGTGCTGCCTTTTATACAGGATCTGCCTATTGGGGTGGTGCTGCCTTATATGCAGGATCTGCCTATGGGGGGTGCTGCCTTATATACAGGATCTGCCTATGGGGGGTGCTGCCTTTTATACAGGGTCTGCCTATTGGGGTGGTGCTGCCTTATATACAGGATCTGCCTATGGGGGGTGCTGCCTTATATACAGGATCTGCCTATGGAAGCGTGCTGCCTTATATACAGGATCTGCCTAAAGGGGGGTGCTGCCTTATATACAGGATCTGCCTTTGGGGGTGGTGCTGCCTTATATACAGGATCTGCCTTTGGGGGTGGTGCTGCCTTATATACAGGATCTGCCTTTGGGGGGTGGTGCTGCCTTATATACAGGATCTGCCTTTGGGGGTGCTGCCTTACATACAAGATCTGCCTATGGGGGGTGCTGCCTTATATACAGGATCTGCTTATAGGGGGTGCTGCCTTATATACAGGATTTGCCTATTGGGGGTGCTGCCTTATATACAGGATCTGCCTATGGGGGTGCTGCCTTATATACAGGATCTGCCTATGGGGGTGCTGCCTTACATACAGGATCTGCCTATGGGGGGTGCTGCCTTATATACAGGATCTGCTTATAGGGGGTGCTGCCTTATATACAGGATTTGCCTATTGGGGTGCTGCCTTATATACAGGATCTGCCTATGGGGGTGCTGCCTTATATGCAGGATCTGCCTATGGGGGGTGTTGCCTTATATACAGGATCTGCCTATGGGGGGTGCTGCCTTATATGCAGGATCTGCCTATGGGGGGTGCTGCTTTATATACAGGATCTGCCTATGGGGGGTGCTGCTTTATATACAGGATCTGCCTATGGGGGGTGCTGCCTTTTATACAGGATCTGCCTATTGGGGTGGTGCTGCCTTATATACAGGATCTGCCTATGGGGGGTGCTGCCTTATATACAGGATCTGCCTATGAGGGTGCTGCCTTATATACAGGATCTGCCTATTGGGGGGGTGCTGCCTTATATACAGGATCTGCCTATGGGGGGGTGCTGCCTTATATACAGGATCTGCCTAAGTGGGTGCTGCCTTATATACAGGATCTGCCTATGGGGGGTACTGCCTTATATACAGGATCTGCCTAAGGGGGTGCTGCCTTATATACAGGATCTGCCTATGGGGGGTACTGCCTTATATACAGGATCTGCCTAAGGGGGTGCTGCCTTATATACAGGATCTGCCTATGGGGGGTGCTGCCTTATATACAGGCTCTGCCTATGGGGGTGGTGCCTTATATACAGGATCTGCCTATGGGGGGTGCTGCCTTATATACAGGATCTGCCTATGGGGGTGCTGCCTTACATACAGGATCTGCCTATGGGGGGTGCTGCCTTATATACAGGATCTGCTTATAGGGGGTGCTGCCTTATATACAGGATTTGCCTATTGGGGTGCTGCCTTATATACAGGATCTGCCTATGGGGGTGCTGCCTTATATGCAGGATCTGCCTATGGGGGGTGTTGCCTTATATACAGGATCTGCCTATGGGGGGTGCTGCCTTATATTCAGGATCTGCCTATGGGGGGTGCTGCTTTATATACAGGATCTGCATATTGGGGGTGCTGCCTTATATACAGGATCTGCCTATGGGGGGTGCTGCTTTATATACAGGATCTGCCTATGGGGGGTGCTGCCTTTTATACAGGATCTGCCTATTGGGGTGGTGCTGCCTTATATACAGGATCTGCCTATGGGGGGTGCTGCCTTATATACAGGATCTGCCTATGAGGGTGCTGCCTTATATACAGGATCTGCCTATTGGGGGGGTGCTGCCTTATATACAGGATCTGCCTATGGGGGGGTGCTGCCTTATATACAGGATCTGCCTAAGTGGGTGCTGCCTTATATACAGGATCTGCCTATGGGGGGGTACTGCCTTATATACAGGATCTGCCTAAGGGGGTGCTGCCTTATATACAGGATCTGCCTATGGGGGGTGCTGCCTTATATACAGGCTCTGCCTATGGGGGTGGTGCCTTATATACAGGATGCTGCCTTATATACAGGATCTGCCTATGGGGGGTGCTGCCTTATACTACAGGGTCTGCCTATGGGGGTGCTGCCTTGTATTATATTGAGGACCTGCCTATGGGGGTTGTTCTGCCCATCTTAATGTGCAGAAAGTTAATTGTCATGTTATTCAAGTTATGGCCACTGGAGGTCATCAGTTGTTTACCAACTTTCCCTCAGAAGAGCAATGCCTTCTGGGTAAGTTCCGCCCTCATTCTTCTTGTGGAAGATGAGCTTCAGTAGCCATTTCTCCTCAGGTCTGATGAGAGACACACGTGCTCTTGTCTCACTTACTTTCCTACCCCTGTCCTAACGGATCTCGGTACGTTTATAGAGGGTTAAATGCATCTTATGTTTGTGTTAGTATCTGGGCCTTATGCAGCTCCTATAGTCTGATATAGTTAGGCAGATTGTGCTCTGCAGCTTGCAGTTAGGTTAATGTATGTTTACTCTGCATGTAGACAGATGCATCTTTGTATAGAATAGGGCAGTGCTGTTAGAATTACTGTGTAATGCACTCTGTACAATTCTTGCTGTAATGTCCCAGTTATTTATGTGATTGCACCCTGTATGTGCATATACTGATATGCTGTTATTCTTTACAGTTTTTCACCAGTCATCCACTATGATTATTCACTGAACATCCACTTTGCACATGAACATCATTCACTATTCGATCATCTACTATGAATACTATCCACCATTGTTGTTCAACGTTATAGTTTATGTTATCATCACCCTAATAAATAAGACTTGAGCTTCAATACAGTCTGTTTAATGGGATGTGGATGAAGGTTTAGCCGTATGTTGGAATCCACACAGCATCCTACGTGGAGGAAGGCAGAACAGTGAAAAACGAGACCGCCAGTCGCAGGCGGTGATTGTAAAGTAAGAACAGATTAGCTGCCTTCAGTGAAACTGATAGCCGGTCGCAGGCTGTAGTTGATCAGACTGTACGGAACCGCTAACACCCACACTGCTCCACATTCGGGTATCACAGCAGCAGCCATACAGCCGCAGAACTTACTGCAGCCCGCCAAGAAGAGCTACATCGTTCCCGCCACGTGGAAGCCCACCGCACATAGACTCAGTTTCCCGCCAAAACACTCAGCAGTACGCAGCTAAGCGCACAATGTCTCAAAACAGCACATACTCACTCAAGACGAGATCACGAGCAAGCTCTAGCAGGTCATCATTAGCAGAGCTGGCTGCTGTCGCTCGTGCTGAAGCTGAAGCAGCCAAAGCGAGGTCCTCCTCACAAGACAACTAAGCCCCCTACGGAAGAGAGCAAACCTCAGGATGTCAGTAAGCAGTGTCCTCTACACAGGAAACCACATCCTCTACTAAAGTGCAGAGCCTTCAGGGAGAAGACTTTAGAGGATCGCAAAGGTTTCCTCAAAGAAAACAACATCTGCTTCAAATGCTGTGCTACAACCTCTCACTTCGCCAGGAACTGTGAAGCTAGCGTGAAATGTGCAGAATGCAGCAGCACGGATCACAATACAGCCTTGCACCCTGGACCACCTCCACGAGTGTTGTCACAGGCAGAGGAGCACGATGAGAAGCAGAAGAACACCGACGAAGACACCCCTGCGGTCATCTCTCAATGTACTGAGATCTGTAAGGGACTCGCAGGAGGAAGATCCTGTTAAAAAATCTGCCTTGTCCGAGTCTATCCAGCAGGCCAAAGAGACAAAGCGCTCAAGATATATGCAATCCTGGATGACCAAAGTAATAGGTCTTTAGCCAGGTCCATCTTCTTTGACAACTTCAACATTGTAGGCCCCGGTTCTCCCTACTCTCTTAGGACATGTTCAGGTACTGTCGAGACGGCGGGGAGGAAAGCAACCGGATACAAAGTGGAGTCCATAGATGGCCAGACCTGCCTGACACTACCGACCATCCTGGAGTGCAACCAGATTCCAGACAACAGGTCTGAGATACCTTCACCAGAAGTGGCAACGTATCACCCCCACCTGAAGCGTATAGCCCACCTGATACCTGAGTTGGAACCAGAAGCCCCAATAGCTTTACTTCTGGGAAGAGATATACTACGAGTCCACAAGACTAGAGAATATATCAACGGCTCCCGGAATGCCCCATACGCTCAGAGGCAAGACCTTGGATGGGTCATTGTAGGAGATGTCTGTCTAGGAGGAGCACACAAGCCGGTCTCAGTCAACAGTATGCTTACCAGCACACTTGAAAATGGACGTCCATCTCTCTTCCAGCGGTGTCACAATAGTCTGCTGGTAAAGGAACTACCGAGCAGCACTCCCCTACCTTGCCCTTTCTCAGTTCCTATCAACGAAGACCACGCCTGTGAAGGTGAACAAGACCACATAGGATGTACAGTCTTCCACAGGACTTAGGAAGACAACAAGGTAGTGCAGCGCCCCAGAGTCCTGGTCGTTGCAGTACTGTGGCTCTGCCACTAAGGGGAGCCATGGTACGTTCGATGGCACTGAAGGAGTTCCTCCAATCAGGTATCACAGACACCAATATGTTTCACAGCAGGGCCTCCGGGGGGAGCTAAGGGTGCTATTCATTAGGCCACTCCCCACCATAGTGGGTAAACTGGGGGTCAGGCAGGAAGTTAGAGAGAGAACGCTGACGGGATTGAACAGAGCAACACCCTGTGGCAGAGGGTGTTGTGAAGGGAGAGACTGTAGGGTCTCTGCCAGGGGTGGGATCCTGGCAGAGGCTTGGCATTGAGAGAACGTAACGGGACCGTGCCTGCTCAGCTTAGCGGCGGTGCCCAAGAAAGGACTAGAAGCGAGGCAGATTGTGCTGAGTGAGAAACGAGATCAAGCAGAAGGAGAATACCAGCAGGGGTTTTGTTGAAAGAGGCAGCACCCTGCTGAGGCGCAATACCGGTGGCCGGAACGCCGAGGGAGTGGATTAGAATACAGCTTCAAGCCATACTCCAAACAGCGGCAGGACAGTCGGTCTCAGGCGGGCTGTCTACCACATATCACCTATGAAGTCTTGGGGGGCAATTGCGGGAGAGGGGCGTCTCTAGGGTCCCGGAAGAACTCCAGGCCTACCTGACAAACGGGTGCCATTCCAACCTGAATACAGGGAGGGGTGGATTACAGAGGAACATCAAATCGAGTTGTGAGGGAACTTAAGAAACAGACACAACCGTTGTGGGGTCACTTTCCGTGAGCACAGCAGGGAAGGACTACAACACATAGCGCTAGAAGGAAGGCACAGATTTCCACCTGAGAGGAGGACTCTGGAGGTGCCATTGGACCGGCTGGACTTGCGTAGCCTGGTGAACCGTGTTCTGGACTGAGGACTCAGAGATCTCCAGTAAAGAGGTAAAGAGACTGCAACCTGGTGTCCTTGTTATTTACTGCGACCTGCACCCCACAACTGCACCGCTACATCGCTATCATTACTACCAACACCCACACCTTGCATTCTACTGTGCGCCCCACGGCAGGGTCACGGACCGGGGCCTAGCCGCCGTGACAACCCCAGAAGCAGAGACTCAGAGGCCCGGTACCGGGTACCCCTCGGCCCTGCGGCGGTGGAGGGGGCGCTACAGTAGCGATGCCTATAGAAGACAGGATGTTCTTGGACATCATGGATGAACAAATAGCCAAGGATGAGAAACCCTTCACGTGCAGAGGAGTTCTTTCCTTCGTGAATAGTTTATACGACCCCTTGGGGTTCGAAGCTCCAGTAACCATCCAAGGAAAGCTGATGCTCAGGGACTTCACCAAAGACACTACTGATTGGGATGATCCACTTCCAGCAGAAAAGGCTGACCTGTGGGCAGAGTGGAGGAAGTCTCTTGAAGCCCTGACCAACGTTCATGTGAAACGACCGTATGCTCCTGTGCCATCCACAGAGTTCAAAACGCAAAGACTTTGTATTTTCTGTGATGCATCAGTCAAAGCGATTGCAGCAGTAGCATACCTCAAAACCATAGACGTAAGCGGACAGTGCCATATCGGGTTCGTTATGAGCCGGACAAAATTGGCGCCACTTCGTGAACACACGATACCCAGACTGGAACTCTGTGCTGCTGTCCTTGCAGTTGAGTTGGCCGAACTGATCTCGGATGCGATGAGTCTGAAGATCAAGGATGCAGAATTCTACACCGATAGCAAGGTGGTACTGGGTTACATCTGTAACGAGACACGATGCTTCTACGTCTACGTCAGCAACCGGGTACTTCGGATAAGAAGATTCACCGGCCCTATTCAGTGGCACTACGTACCTACTCACCACAATCCTGCGGACCACGCGACTAGATCCGTTGCACCCAGTTATCTGAAGGACACTACATGGTTCACAGGTCCTCCCTCTTTGTACCGTTCGATGCCCCACGTCAGCAGGCCTGATACTTTCGAACTAGTGAGTCCAGACACAGATGAAGAGATCCGACCTCAAGTGTCTGCTCTACATACAGAGACTTCAAGCTGTCACCTCGAATCTCACCGGTTCAGCAGGTTCTCCACATGGAAGTCACTTGTTCGAGCTATAGCTTGTCTATTTCATGTAACCCAGTCCTACAAGTCAACACTACCTGATAGCCCGAGACCTTGTAAAGGTTGGCATCACTGCAGGCTTGCGTTTACGCTCCTGACCTGGAAAGAGCCAAGGTTATAATACTTTGTGTCGTACAAAGAGAAACATATGGCAGAGAAATAGACAACCTCAACAAGGGACAACCCATTCCTGAAGTCAGTGGGCTGAGGAAGCTCGATCCGATTGTCTATCAGGATGGGCTGCTGAGAGTCGGTGGCTGTCTTCAAGAAGCTGAGGTAGAACTTTCAGAGAAGCACCCGGTGATAATTCCTGGACGTCATCATGTAACAACTCTGCTAATTCAACATCATCATGTCTTAGTGAGACACCAAGGCCGTTTGTTTACTGAAGGAAACCTACGGGCGGCTGGACTATGGATAGTTGGAGCAAAGAGAAGAGTGAGCAAACTCATCTACGACTGTTACGTGTCGCAAACTCCGGGGCACATTCCAAAATCCGAAGATGGCCAATCTTCCACCCGACAGACTTAGTACTGAACCCCCCTTCACCAACGTTGGACTAGATGTATTCGGTCCTTTGTCTGTGGCTACACGACGGACTAGGAAAATACTTACAGAAGCAAAGTGTTGGGCAGTTCTATTCACGTGTCTGTCCATCAGAGCCGTTCATATCGAAGTAATCGAATCGATGGACACATCAAGTTTTATAAACGCACTTCGACGCTTCATCGCAATCAGAGGCCCTGTGAAGCATATTCGTTCTGACCGAGGTACGAATTTCGTCGGAGCGGCAAGAGAACTCCAAATCCCTTCCAATCTGGACATCGCTAATGTGGAAAGGTATCTAGGTGAGCAAGGATGTACCTGGACTTTCAATCTACCACACTCTTCGCACATGGGAGGTGCGTGGGAAAGGATGATAGGGATAGCACGCAAAATACTAGACTCTATCTACTTGCAAGCTAACACCAGACTTACACAAGAGAGTTTAACCACGTTCTTGGCAGAGGTCTCAGCCATCATGAATGCCAGGCCACTGACAGCACTTTCTAGTGATTCCGGAGATCCATCCATCCTTACTCCGGCGATGTTACTCACACAGAAAACCTGTGTCCCGAAAGCTCCACTCGGAGAATTCAATGACAAAGGCCTCTACAGACGACAATGGAGGCAAGTACAAAGCGTGTCCAACGTCTTCTGGGATAGATGGAGGAAACAGTATCGCTCCACTCTGCAAACCAGGACAAAGTGGCAAAAAGACCGCCCAAATATTCAATCTGGCGATGTTGTACTCGTCAAAGACAGTCAGTCACATCGGAACGAGTGGCCACTCGGCCTAGTCATCAAGACCCTTCCCAGCAAAGATGGGAAAGTGCGGAAAGTAGAGGTCAGAGTGTGCAAGCTTGGGGAGAACAAACGTTACTGAGCTTGTATTATTATTTTCCCCAAAGGAACCTAATTGTGGCTTCTGTTGACGCCAAGCGGGGAGTGTTCTGCCCATCTTAATGTGCAGAAAGTTAATTGTCATGTTATTCAAGTTATGGCCACTGGAGGTCATCAGTTGTCTACTTTTCATGTTGTTTACCAACTTTCCCTCAGAAGAGCAATGCCTTCTGGGTAAGTTCCGCCCTCATTCTTCTTGTGGAAGATGAGCTTCAGTAGCCATTTCTCCTCAGGTCTGATGAGAGACACACGTGCTCCTATCTCACTTACTTTCCTACCCCTGTCCTAACAGATCTCGGTACGTTTATAGAGGGTTAAATGCATCTTATGTTTGTGTTAGTATCTGGGCCTTATGCAGCTCCTATAGTCTGATATATTTAGGCAGATTGTGCTCTGCAGCTTGCAGTTAGGTTAATGTATGTTTACTCTGCATGTAGACAGATGCATCTTTGTATAGAATAGGGCAGTGCTGTTAGAATTACTGTGTAATGCACTCTGTACAATTCTTGCTGTAATGTCCCAGTTATTTATGTGATTGCACCCTGTATGTGAATATACTGATATGCTGTTATTCTTTACAGTTTTTCACCAGTCATCCACTATGATTATTCACTGGACATCCACTTTGTACATCAACATCATTCACTATTCGATCATCTACTATGAATACTATCCACCATTGTTGTTCAACGTTATAGTTTATGTTATCATCACCCTAATAAATAAGACTTGAGCTTCAATACAGTCTGTTTAATGGGATGTGGATGAAGGTTTAGCCGTATGTTGGAATCCACACAGCATCCTACGTGAAGGAAGGCAGAACAGGGGTGCTGCCTTATATACAGGATCTGCCTATGGGGGGTGCTGCCTTATATACAGTGTCTGCCTATGGGGGGTGCTGCCTTATATACAGGCTCTGCCTATGGGGGTGGTGCCTTATATACAGGATCTGCCTATGGGGGTGTGCTGCCTTATATACAGGATCTGCCTATGGGGGTGCTGCCTTATATACAGGATCTGACTATGGGGGGTGCTGCCTTATACTACAGGGTCTGCCTATGGGGGTGCTGCCTTGTATTATATTGAGGATATTGAGGACTATCTGGCACATTATACTATGGAGGTTATCTATGTGGGCTATCATACAGTGTGGAGATTACAGTGAAGGGGCCATAATACAGTGTTGGAGCCATCAAGCAGTTTGGAGGCTACTAAGGGGTCAGTATACTGTGTGGGTGGTACTATACAGTAAAGAGGCATTATACTGTGTATAAGAGAGCATCATGCTGTGCATAGGGGAGCTGTACAGGGGGAGACTGGACATTATTAAATGTAAAGTTGGCACTTATTGTCATAGGGGAACTCAGGTTACTGTGACTATCAAAGGGGCACACAGGGCAATATTACTTTCTAGGGGGCAAAATGTGGGCGCTGTTTTCTAGGGTACTTGCACCCGGCATTACTATATTATAGAGGGTTACTTTAGAATTTAGAGGGCACAGAGAACCACACAGCAGGTGCAGTAATAGGGACACATACGGCAGCAGAGGCTCAGTATTGGGCTATCAGGTGCAGTAATAGGGACACATACGGCAGCACAGGCTCAGTATTGGGGTATCAGGTGTAGTAATAGGGACACATACGGCAGCAGCGGCTCAGTATTGGGGTATCAGGTGTAGTAATAGGGACACATACGGCAGCAGCGGCTCAGTATTGGGGTATCAGGGGCAGTAATAGGGACACATACGGCAGCAGCGGCTCAGTATTGGGGTATCAGACGCAGTAATAGGGTCACATACGCCAGCAGCGGCTCAGTATTGGGGTATCAGGTGCAGTAATAGGGACACATACGGCAGCAGTGACTCAGTATTGGGGTATCAGGTGCAGTAATAGGGTCACATACGCCAGCAGTAGCTCAGTATTGGGGTATCAGGTGCAGTAATAGAGACACATACGGCAGCAGCGGCTCAGTATTGGGGTATCAGGTGCAGTAATAGGGACACATATGTCAGCAGCGACTCAGTATTGGGGTATCAGGTGCAGTAATAGGGACACATACAGCAGCAGCGGCTCAGTATTGGGGTATCAGGGAGAGTAATAGGGACACATACGGCAGCAGCAGCTCAGTATTGGGGTATCAGCAGGATGAGGAGTTTGTGCAGGTTGGGAATAGATGGTGATGGGGCTGGAATGTGAGAAGTGAAATGTGTCTTTGTTGTATTCTCTGCAGACGAGTCCTGGCTGGAAGAAGTTGTCATGTCGGTCTGGGCCAGATGGAAAAGACGGGAAAAGTGAACAATTCCATCAGAAAGGACATCAGCGGTAAGTCATTATCTGTAAAAATATTATGTAGCTCAAAATGGTACCAAAATATCTGCAACTCGTCCCGCAAATAATAATCCCTCATACAGGTCTGTTTGTCAAAAAAATAAGAGTTTCAGTTCTCAGAATGTGGTGATGAAAAAAAGCTACTGTTTTTTAACAAAAGCATTTTTATTGTGTGACGGTAGCAAAACCTAAAAAAAACCATATAAATCAGGTATCGCTGTAATCGTCCGGACCCGAAGAATAACTCTGCCTCACCACTAACAGTGCACAGTGAACCACAGTATATGAACTTTTCTTGTACTTCTGTCTATTTGTTCATTCCACCTCCCAAAAATTGGAATAAGTCTCAGGTCACATTTATCCTGCACCCTGCATTGAGTGCTTACGTTGGGACTTCCGTGTAAACGCCCCCAAACCGTCATTCGGACAAAACCAAGGATGGAGTCACTTTGGACTGGTCTGTATTCCAGAAGTGTCTCATCATTTTAGGTGTCTTTTTAGCGCACAAGTGTGGGTGACCACAGATTTGTGCATGCCGAAAAAGATGCATACCACCAAAGCAGACGCCTAACGGAGTACAAAGTGTTTCCATCTGCCTCATGGTGGGTGGTTCTGTTGAGGATTTCGTCTGAATCGCATTTTTGTGAGTTTTACACGGAAACCAGAACGTAAGTGCTCAGTGTAGAACAGAAAAATATGATCCAACCTTATTCGGGAAGCGATTGAAAATATTATGTACCCCAAAATGTTACCAATAAAAACTCTAATTTATTCTGCACAAAACCAGCCCCCACTCAGGTCCGGCATTTGTCACTGGAAATATCAGGTTCCCATGTTACTGCTAGAACAAAGACTCTGGAGAAGTGAGAAGTGACATAGCTCCCACCCCCTCAAATAAAATCCAGTGAATTCCGCGCTCCTAAATCCAAATAACTCCTCCACTCCAGAGGTGTATCTAGCCTTTCCTGCACCTGGGGCAAAGGACCAGTTTGGCGCATACCCCCCCCCCCAACCTCCCCCATTTGAACCTTAACTCACTGTATGACCAAGCCAAGGTACATTCCTGAATCCCCATAATGTTAACATAGATACCAATAAAAGTCAAATTCATTGAGACATCAGTAGGTTAAGTGTTTTTGAATATCCATATTGAATCAGGAGCCCCATATAATCCTGCATAAAGGTTAATAATGGCCCCATAAGATCCTCCATAAAGACATTTGCCCAATATAGTGCTCCACAAACGTTGATTATGGCCCCATAAGATGCTCCATAAAGATATTTGCGCCATATAATGCTGCACAAACGTTAATTATGGCCCCATAAGATGCTCCATAAATATGTTTGCCCCATATAGTGCTGCAGAAACGTTGCTTATGCCCCATAAGATGCTCCATAAATATATTTGCCCCATATAGTGCTGCAGAAACATTGACTATGCCCCATAAGATGCTCTATAAATATATTTGCCTCATATAGTGCTGCAGAAATGTTGATTATGCCCCATAAGATGCTCCATAAATATATTAGCCTCATATAGTGCTGCAGAAACGTTGATTATGCCCCATAAGATGCTTCATACAGACGCTTGCCCCATTTGCTGTTGCTGTGATAAAAAAAAAAAATCACATACTCACCTCTCCGTCGCTCAGGCCCCCGGCACTTTCAATATTCACCTGCTCCTCGTTCCGGCGCAGCTCCATCTTCAGCACTGACGCTCAGGCAGAGGGTGCGTACTAACAAGGTCACCGTGCCCTCTGACCTCAGCGTCACTGCTGAAGACGGAGCGACGCCGGAACGAGGAGGCGGAGCAGGTGAATATCGTGCAGCGCTCCCCTCCCCGTTATACTCACCTGCTCCTGGCGCGGTGCAGTCCCTGCTTCCCCGGGCCGGCTCTGTAGCTTCTCCCTGTACTGAGTGGTCACCGTTACCGCTCATTACAGTAATGAATATGTGGCTCCACCCCTATGGGACCGCTCAGTACAGGAAGAAGCTGGGGCGCCGGGGAACCGGAGACCTGCAGGGACCGCGCCGCCAGGAGTAGGTGAGTATCTCAATGTGGGGGCGGCAGAATGTCGCCGACGAGGAGCCTCCTTGGACCGCCGCATCATCAGGCGTCCCGCTGGTGCACCCCTGTCGGCTGCGCCCGGGGCACATGCCCCGGCTGCCCCCCCTGGATACGCCACTGCTCCACTCAGTGCCTAAACCACAACAAGCAGCCACATGTTTAGCATTATTGTAGCGGGGAGAGCGTACTTCACAATTTATGAGGTGCATATTGCCAGAAGAACGAACTGTGCACAATGTATGGGGCCGCTACAATATATGGGGGCACTGCAATGTATGGGCACTAAACTTGTATATTTGCATTTCTCCAGAAAAAAAACTAGGTGTGGATGTTACAAAATAGTCACTCCATCCCTGGATGAATTCAATGAGAGGTGTAGTTTCTACAATGGGGTCATTTGGGGGGGTTTTCTGCTGTTCTGACACTTTTGGGGCTCCACAAAGGTCACCCACAAACTATTCTAGCAAAATCTGTGCTCCAAAAGCCAAATAGCGCTCCTTCCTTCTCAACCCTGTGGCCTAACTGTATCTGACAAATTTGCAGCAAATACAAAAATTACATTTTTACCGCTTAATGTTATATTTCAATGTCTCAAGGTTATAAAATTCTATGGGCTCAAAATACTCACTGCACCCCTAGATGATTTCCTTAGGCAGTGAGGTTTCCAATATCACCTGGGGGTATCTGCTGTTTTGGCATCTCAGGGCTTCAGCTAATAGAGCCCACAATCTATTCAAACAAAATCTATGCTCTAAAAGCCAAGCAGCGTTCCATCCGACCCTGCTGTTTTCTCAAGCAATAGTGTGCAATCACATATGGGGTATTGCCACATTCGGGAGAAATTGCATAACTAATTGTGGGGTCCAATCTCTCCCATTAAGTCTTGTGTAAATGATAAATTTGATGCTAAAACAGTATTTTGATGGAAAAAAAATAATTTTTTGTTCTCGCATCTAAATGTACAGTTTCGTGAATCAATTGTAGGTTAAAAATGCTCAATACACCCCTAGATGAATCCCTTGAAGGGTTGTTTCCAAAATGGGGTCACTTGTGAGGGGTTTCTGCATGTCACAATGGCATTCAGAGTCTATTCCAGACAATAGTTCTCTTTCCTTTCCTAGACCTACCCTGTGCCCAAACAGAAGTTTTTGACCACATATGAGGTATCATCGCGTTCAGGAGACATTGCCCAACAAATTAGTCTGTTTTCTCGTACTATCCATTTTAAAAATTATAAATTTGGGGCTAAAACAATATTTTTGTGAAAAAACAATGAAAATGTTCAATATGACAACCTAATGTTATCAGATTCTGTATAGTACCTGTGGGTACCAAATATTTACTATACCCCTGAATAAAATCCTTGAGGGATGTAGTTTGCAAAATGGGGTAACCTGTGGGAGCTATTCCACCAAAGCCTGAGTTCCAAAACATCACTCCTTCCTTTACAAGCACAAATGTTTGGCTTCATTTTCTCCTGTTACCCTTATGAAAATAAAAAAATTGGATCTAAAAGAATATTTTTGTGGGGAAAAATTAGACTTTTTTTTATTTTCATGGCTCTACATTATAAATTTTTGTGAAACACCTGGAGGTTCATGGTACTCGCCACACATCTAGATACGTTCCTTAAGGGATCTAGTGTCCAAAATGGTGTCATCTATTGGGGGGTTTCCACTGTTTAGGCTCTCCAAACATGACATGACGAAACTCGATTCCATGATGCTTCTTCCCTTCCTAGCCCTGCTGTGCACACAAACAGTAATTCTCCTCCACATATAGGGGTATCGGCCTACTTGGGTGAAATTACACAACACATTGTGGTGTGCGTTTTCTCCTTTTACCCTTGTGGAAATAAAAAATAAGGGCTAAAGTAATATTTTTGTGATAAAAAGATATAAATTTTTTCCTTCCACGTTGCTTTGGTTCCTGTGAAGCACCTGAAGAGTTAATAAACTACCTGAATGTGGTTTTGAGTACTTTGAGGGGTGCAGTTTTTAGAAAGGTGTCACTTTTGGGTATTTTCTATCATATAGACCCATCAAAGACACTTCAAATGTGATGTGGTCCCTAAAAAATGTTGGAAATTTTGTTGGAAAAATTTGAAATTGCTGATCAACTTTTAACCATTCTAACTTCCTAACAAATTAAAATTGTTTAAAAATGATGCAGCTGTAAAGAAGACATGTGGGATATGTTATTTATTAACTATTTTGTGTGACATAAATCTTTGGTTTAAGGGCATAACAATTAAAAGTTTAAAAACTGCAAACTTTTTACCAAATTTCCGATATTTCCACAAATAAACGCAAGCAATATTGCACAATTTTTTACCACTGTTATGAAGTACAATATGTCAAGAAAAAAACAGTCACAGAATCAGTGGGCTCTGTTGAAGCTCTCATGAGTTGTCACATAATGACTAGGCAATTTTTTTAAAATCAGGCCAGTGTCACTTTAAGGGCAAAATTGCATGGCAAAACAGTTCTTGCTTTAAGGGTGGGGAGTTAAGGGTCTATAATTTTCTTTCTAATCTCCTAAGACAACTCTTTCCTTTTCTTCTTCTGGTCCATGTTGAGTGTGATACACACCATGTCACCAAACAGCACAGTGAGTATCTGTAGCCCTATATACAGGCCCACTCACTGATTCCAAGACTGTAGACACCTGTGATGCTAGTTAGTGGACACACCTTGGTTTATCATGACCCTTTTGTCACATTATTTTCAGGGGTACCATTTCTGTCCAGGCCTATTTCATGAGTTTTATTTATTTTATTTTTTTTTATTCCGTGGAAGCATGGTTGAAAAGAAATGTCGTTTTCTGTCGTTAATTGAGGGGCACCAACAATTTTGACCACGTGTGTTATCTAAGCCTTACTTAATGCAAAAAAATCCCTAATTATGCCAAGCAATTGACAGTTTACATGCCAGACAGTGTGTCATACATCTGTGCTTGGCATTATGACATTCCTGAACTCATCACCAGTCTATATTACAGCTTAGAGAATAAAATAAAGGGAAATTTGATTGTGCAGCACCACTCTGTAGTTCTCCTGTAGATGGAGCGACCATCAAGAGGCCCTAACTCCTTTGTGGCAGTTAATATAGTGGAGATCTTGTCATTGAAACAGATACCTATTGTTTTTAAGAAATCCTTGTGTCCCTATTATCCTCTGTCTAACCTTGGGTTTTTCCCTCCCGCTGTTTTCCCTAGTTGAAGAGTGACATTCAGAACATGTCATAAATATATGTTCGGTCTTTGTGTTACATTCTCTGAATCCTTGATATATTTTCCTTTATTATCATCCTTCTTTATTATTATAATTCATCCTTGATCATCCCTGACAATTTCTGCCCACTCAACACTTTCTTAATATGCAGCATTTGTGTCCACACAATAGTCTCCATATTGCAGGCTACCCTCACAGCATAGTACAACATAGTGCATTGTCCACACATTGTCCACACAAAGCAGATCATACACAATAGCAGTAATGTAGCATCACCGAGTGGAGGGGGTTTATATAATATTCTTTACCTTGCCACCTGTACTGGCATCTGCAGAAGGACTGCCACCAATGCTGTATTATATGTACCATAGACCCTAGGCATGGTATCAGAACTTGTTCCTGCCTACCATGGTTATTAATGTTATGGATGATCGGTTTACTTTTTTCACTTTCACCTGTGATATGTTTAAGCCTTTGATTTGGGAATTATAGCCAGATAAGGGACCCTATATTGGGCAAAATCTATGAATGTAGTCAGACTTGGACTGGCCCACAGAAGAACAGGAGAATCCTCTGGTGGGCCACCACCATGAGCAGCACTTGGCACAATACACTTGAATCACTATGTTCAGACAGAGGCGGCATCTTATATATTTAACAATCTCACCAGGTCATTGTTATATACATTTGTGATTGAGGATAATGTCACATTTGCATGCAGCTGAAA
This sequence comes from Ranitomeya variabilis, assembly GCF_051348905.1. Classification (NCBI taxonomy): domain Eukaryota; kingdom Metazoa; phylum Chordata; class Amphibia; order Anura; family Dendrobatidae; genus Ranitomeya; species Ranitomeya variabilis. The sequence goes on along the minus strand of NC_135232.1, from coordinate 657,661,873 downwards.
AGTGGGGAGGACCTGTAGTTGGTTACTGGTGGGTCCTTGGCGCCCCAGTCCAACACTGTAATAGATACATACCCCAGTGATGGAGGTGACTGACAGTAATTTATAAGTAATGTAAATTTTTAATCTTGCAAATACAAATGTATTTATCTGGACACATTATTCAGGGGAAGTGATAGTGGTTTACAAATAACAATGAGATGGAGGAGCTGACACGACAGCTTCTGCGGTCGCAGCTGACCAGGGTAACAGCATCGAAGGAGGCCCTGCTGAGAAGGGTGACTGCACAGAAACAGACCTTACCACCAGCCCCCTCAGCCCCAATGGAGGCGGAGGAGAAGACTGGCACCGGAGAAGCAGGTATGAACATTGCCCCTGTAGCGGAGGAGACCCTGGTGGGACCTTTAAGACCCCCACCGACCCTAGAGCCCGGCCAGGTGGTGACAGATGTAACCTGGGACCGGATAGTAGACCTGGGGGTGCTCTGATAGATCCAGAGGTACCCGAACCCTTGTCCCTGGGGGTGCGTGGTGTGGGGGAGGTGATCCACTGGAGACACGCGGAGACAGACTTAATGGGGTTTCCGGAGGAGGCCCAGGCAGGGGAAAATTATGAAAACACTGTGGAAAAGGAGGACTTCTGAAGGCAGCAGGTGCTGAAATTAGAGGCAGAACAGTGGGAGAGCAGGGCCAAGTGGGAGGCTATGGATGAGCGCAACATGCAGGCCAAGGCCCGGACCCACAAAGTTAGTCCTGCTGATCGAGGTCCGCTAAGGAAGGGTATTTATCCGGGAACCTGGAGAATCCTCGGAACTTTCTGTGAACCGCCAGGATGTAGAGTCGCATCTCTTAAAGGGACACCTGTACTGTGACCTTTACCCAAGTGACATTTACTAGGCACAAAGGTGAAAGGGGATGGTATGCCCTTAATGTAAGAAGATACACGGGGGAGCATGCAGATTCAGTGCGGTCACAGGCAACACAAACCCCGGTTGCTGAACTAGTCCCATTAGAGTCACCTGTTGTGACATCTGAATAAGAACTTCCCCAGGCAGGGAGCTGTGGCACCAGGAACTGGCCTGGAAGAGAAAGTGAATAAGATGGCAGAAAGACAATGTTAAAAGTTAAAAGTTGGTTAACCTGGTTATGTTTGTTTAGAAAGGTTTTGCTCAGGACTCTAATGTAAATAGTTAGCACTTCTTAAAGTGCCTGTTATTGGTTTTACCTCACATAGTCAGTGTGAGTAGAACCTTCTTTGTTCAACCTCGTACCACAGAATAAAAACCGTTTGGCAAAGCCGTAGAAGTGGTCCAAAGTAGAGACGAGCTATGCCCTGTAGCCACGCCCAGAGCCTACTTTGGGATTTCGAGACGGGTCCTCCATGTTGCACCGGGAACAGTTAGTGAGAAGTACACCCCGGGGTCTCACAACCTATTGCACTTAAATTAATGTTTTGCACTTTCAAAATGTTTTGCATCTGTAAATGTAACATTTAGGAAAAGCACCTCCTATAAAGGGAAGATGAGTTGATGTTACCTGTTGGAATGCATTCCACAAAATTTTTGTATGTATTCACCTGTTTTTGCTTTGTTCCAGCCCGAAACGTGCTGTGTTTAACGAGGGGGTGGGGGGGATGTGGCGTCCCTGAGGGTCCAGTCACCACAGAGGTACTGCACCTCAGTCAGAGATGTGGTTCCCCAAGTCTCTGGTAAGGGGGGGACACTGTACAGGACTCTAACACTTGCACCCAACACTAGACCTCTCCAGGCCAGGGAGGGGTTAGGTAGAGGGTGTGATTGGAGAAAGAGGACAAGGGGAGGAGAGAGTTAGGAAGTGGGAGGAGTTGTTGAGGAGAAGTGGAGCAGAGCACACCTGTGAGTCTGCAGCTCCTGACAGTCTGAGGAGAGGGAGTAAGGAGAGAAGCTCCCAGGAAGAAAGAGGGGATCCTAGGGGCACGGGAAGTGCAGAAGCCTACTGTGGGGCCTGCATCCAAGCTGACCTGCATCAGGTGGAGGAACCAGGTGGCAGAAAGGGGAACCGGCCCCTGATCTAGTGGAGGAACTACAGGTCTCAACTAGAAACCCATAGGCTGTCGTGTCTGTAAGTGCGACAGCCAAGCCTGCACCTACTTTGCTGAAAAGGTAGACACGGAGGATCAAGGGGACAGTGAAGATGTCGCCCGGCAGGATCCACGACTACCGGCTCGGGACACTGGTTGTGAAAAGCAGGGCAGGAGAGGAGGCAGCCAGCGAAGTGAGACGGCCAGGAAAGGCATATAAAAAGGGGATTCTGGACAGGTGCCCCAAGTTACTGGAGAGTTTCCTAGACCACTGATCTGGAGGACACAGCACCCTGGCTGGGGAATAACATCTGAACTGTGAGTAAAACGGGAAGACTGCATCTTGCTGTGTCCTCTCAATTCTTTCCTGCGACGCTTGCCCTGCACCACTACCACCATCAGAACCTTACAAAACACCTTTAACTGCTCTGGGGCCACTATCCACCTGTGGGGATCAGAACCATCCCGGCTGCATTACCATCGGCTCCAGCAGACACCTTAAGCAGCATCGGCCATCTATAGACGAACACCACAGGTGGCGTCACAAACAATTCCCCCCCCTTTCCTATACAAACTTAATTCTCATCATCCATTATCCATCCCTTTAATTGCACGCCCAGGGCCACTGACCGGGTCACTACTGCTGTGACCACTCCATTAAGAACCATCCAACCCAGTTCTGAGTACCCCACTAGTGATGAGCGAATATACTTGTTATTACTCGAGATTGCCCGAGCACGCTCGGGTGACCTCCAAGTATTTTTTACTACTCGTAGATTTAGTTGTCCTCACCTCGGCTGATTGATTTACATCTCTTAAATCTCATTACATGTGGAGATTCCCTAGCAACCCCCACATGTACTTATGCTGGCTAACAGATGTAAATCATTCAGCTGCGGTGCTGAAACCTAAATCTCTGAGCACTAAAAAATACTCGGAGGTCACCTGAGCGTGCTCGGGAAATCTCGAGTAACGAGTATATTCGCTCATCATCACTATACCCCACGGCTCTAGCGGCGAGTGTTGCAAGAGCACCTAAGATGGATATTGCCCACCTTAGGAGACTGTAAATATAAACTAGTTAAAGAGGACCAAAATAGGTCAGTTTTTGCTATTTATTCCTGGTGCTCCCAAATTATCTGTTTTTTCTTTTTTTTTTTAATTCGCCATACAGTTTTTATGTTTAGTACCAATTTTTAAGATCTTTACTAAGTGATTTTTTAAAGGTTGCTCTGTATTAGGCCGGAGTCACACTAGACCGTAATACGGACGAGTGCTATGTGTTAAAAATATCGCATAGCACTCGGACCAATGTTAATCTATGGGGCAGCTCCCATCATCCGTTGTTTTCTCGGCCGTATTATACGTGCGAGAGAGATCGTCACCGTATAGCGGCAGAGAATCGCCAATGAATGTGACTTGCGAGAAATACTCACCAGTGTCCTATAGAAAAGCTGGTAATTCAGTGCGGTATACAGTAAAAACACACTGACAGATTAAAAATAGAATCTACTATATAATTGTCTAAGGGGTACTTCCGTCTTTCTGTCTGTCATTCTGTCTGTCTGTCTTTCTGTCTGTCACGGATATTCATTGGTCGCGGCCTCTGTCTGTCATGGAATCCAAGTCGCTGATTGGTCTCGCTAGCTGCCTGTCATGGCTGCCGCGACCAATCAGCGACGGGCACAGTCCGATTAGTTCCTCCCTACTCTCCTGCAGTCAGTGCCCAGCGCCCGCTCCATACTCCCCGCAGTCACCACTCACACAGGGTTAATGCCAGCGTTAATGGACCGCGTTATGCCACGGGCAACTCACTCCGTTACCGCCGCTATTAACCCTGTGTGACCAAGTTTTTACTATTGATGCTGCCTATGCAGCGTCAATAGTAAAAACATCTAATGTTAAAAATAATAATAATAAAAAAAAAAAGTCATTATATGCTCACCTTCCGCTGCCTTTCCAGCTTCTCGCGACGCTCCGGTGACCGCTCCATGCAAGCGGCAGGTTCCGGTGGCAAGGATGGTATGCGAGAAGGACCTGCCATGACGTCACGGTCATGTGACCGTGACGTCATCACACCCTGGGACCGGAAGCTGCCGCCTGCACGCACACAGGCGACAGAACTACAAGGGGCCCTCGGATGGTGAGTATAAATGTCTATGCAGCACCCCAGAGTCCTGGTTGTTGCAGTGCTGTGGCTCCGCCACTACGGGGAGCTATGGTGCGTCTGATTGCACTAGGGAGTTTCTCTGATCAGGTACACTCACACCACACTTCACACTCCGGCCACCAGGGGGGGTGGTCCTATCTAGTAGACCACTCCTCACAACTCTGGTAAAACTGGGGGTTGGACAGGAAGACAGGGAGAAGTAGCTGGGAAGAGCTAGTGAGAGGACCTGTCAGGGATGGGATCCTGGCAGACTCCTCAGAGCAGAACTAACCAGTAAACAACGGGAATACAGAAAAGGAGAAATACCAGAAGGGGTCTTGCTGTTAGACCGAGGCAACATCCTTCTGAGGCGCAAACAGTCGGTGGCCGGAACGCCGAGCAAGTAAGAGACTTTAAGTACATTGCAAACCACGGCAGGGCAGCTAACTACAGGTTGGCTGTCTCACTTAACACCTAAGCAGACAACGGAGGCAGCTGTGGGAGAGGGGCGACTCTAGGGTCCCGGAAGAACTCCAGGCCTACCCCGTCATACGGGTGCGTCCTACCATATCAACTGGAGGACGGAGAAGGAACAGTAGAGACAGAAAGAAACAGTTGTGAGGACTATCCCGGGAGCTCAGCAGGGAAGAACTACAACACACAGCGCTAGAAGGTAGATACTGATTCCCACCTGTAAAGAGAGCTCCTGATGTGTCGTTGGACCGGCCGGTCTCTGAAAACCCAGTTAACAGCGCTCTGGACTGAGGTCTCCCACATCTTCAGTAAAGAGGTAAAGAGACTGCAACCTGGTGTCCTCGTTATTTACCGCGACCTGCACCCCACAACTGCACCGCTATACCACCGTTAACAGCACCTATTTGCAACGGACGTCCCCCACTGACAGACAGGGCCACGGACCGGGTCTAGCCACCGTGACAACCCCAGGACTGAGATCCCAGAGGCCCGGCTCCGGGTACCCCTCGGCCCTGCGGCGGTGTGGGGGCGCTCCATCTACATATATATATATATATATATATATATATATATATATATATATATATATATATATATATATATATATATTTATATTGTCACTGAGATACATATATATATATATATATATATTTCATAAGGAGCTAGATAGCAGAAAAGCCGGTAATTTAATTGTCGGCTTTCGCTAAATCATTATCGAACCCGACAGGATATGAGACATGGTTTACATACAGTAAACCATTGCATATCCATTAGATTTTTATATATCCCTCACTAATAATGTTATAAGTGTTTGTGTGTAAAATTTGGGAGCTGTAGGTGTTAAATTAAAGGGTTAATTCACAGAAAAAACTGGCGTGGGCTCCCGCGCAATTTTCTCCGCCAGAGAGGGAAAGCCAGTGACTGAGGGCAGATATTAATAGCCTAGAGAGGGACCATCGTTATTGACCCCCCTGGCTAAAAAATCTGCCCTCAGCCACCCCAGAAAAGGCGCACTATAAGATGCGTCTATTCTGGCACTTAGCCTCTCTTTTCCCACTGCCCTGTGGCATTGGCATATGGAGTAATAAGGCGTTAATGTCACCTTGCTATTGTATAGTGACATTAAGCCTGGTTAATAATGGAGAGATGTCAATAAAACACCTATCTATTATTAATCCAGTAGTAGGAAAGGGTTAAAAATACACATACACATTAAGAATAGAGTCTTGAACTCATATGAACTGTAGTGTGGGAAAATATTCAGAAACTTTCCCACGCTACAGTTCATATGAGTTCATGCCGCCAGGGGGAGCAGCTTCGGTGATGGCACTCCTAGTCACCGAAGCTCCGTTCCCTGCCTTTCATTCATTCCCCAGTCTTTTACAGCCGGGAGTGGCTGCAATAGCAGCGCTCCCTTGCTGTAAAGTATTTAACCCCCTTATGATGGATTTACAGCGTGGGACGTGACTGTACGGTGGACAGGTATGGGATATTGTTGCTTTTTTATTTATTTTTTATTTTTTTACAGAAGAACGAGGACTTCGATTTGGATTGAAAGTACACTAAAGATGTTAAAACCTGTGTGTTTCTTTATTTCATTAAAATACTTTATTCTTAATGTGGGTGTGGGTGTATTTTTAACCCTTTCCTACTATTGGATTAAAAATGGATAGGTGTCTTATTGACACCTCTCCATTATTAACCAGGCTTAATGTCACCTTACAATAGCAAGGTGAAATTAACCCCTTATTACCCCATATGCCAATGTTACAAGGCAATGGGAAGAGAGAAGCTGGGGGCAGATGTTTTTCTGTGAATTAACCCTTTAATTTAACACATACAGCTCCCAAATTTTACACACAAACACTACTAACAATATTAGTGAGTAGTGTTGAGCGATACTTTCCGATATCGGAAAGTATCGGTATCGGAAAGTATCGGCCGATACCGTCAAAATATCGGATCCAATCCGATACCGATACCCGATCCCAATGCAAGTCAATGGGACGAAAATATCGGAATTAAAATAAACCCTTTATAAACTTGTAGGTTCATTCTACATGAAGGAAAACAACTAAGAATAATGTAGGATGTATTGGGGGACGTGGCGGAGATATTAAAGGGACAGAGGTTTAGCCCAATGTAATAGAATAGCAGGATTTTTATTTTTTTTTTATGAAGTTCGGCGTTAGAAAGAATTTGACTATGTTATTTTTTTTTTTTTTTATGTCAGATATTGATGTTTCACTACTTCCACGCCCTTCACCTTCTTTTTTACTTCTCCCACGCTTTCTTCTTAATTATCCTCATCATCAGCTTCTTTGACATCAACTTCTTCACCTTATTCATCTTCTTCTTCATCTTCTACCTATTATTTTTTGGGTTACATTGTTCATATTCTTTTTATTTTACTATTATCTTCATCATATTCAACTTCTTCATCATATTCTTATTTGTGACAGGCATTCCCGTAGTTGTTATCTATAAAAGTTTGAAGATTACACCTTCCGTTCTGCCTGTCACAAACCAGTTACATTTGTCCGCGTTCAGTTTGGCCTGCAGCATCAGGCTTTATCCAGGGGCACCACGAGGAGGAACGGACTCACCCCCATACACTGCTTAGTCTTCTTCTGCTTATAATTTACATAATATTTTTTTGCTCTGATATTTTGTGTTATGCTTAATGTCCTTCTGCTCTTTGTTCTGCAGCCTCTTGTTCTTCTGCTTCTCGGTCTTCCAGGTCGTCGTCGTCTCCAGGGTCGTCGTCTCCGGGGTCGTCGTCATCGGGGTGGTCTCCGGGGTCGTCGTCATCGGGGTGGTCTTCAGGGTCATCGTCTCCAGGGTCGTCGTCATCACGGTGGTTGTCGTCTCTGGTGTCGTCGTCATCTTAGGGGTGTTCTTCCGGGTCATCGTGTTTAGTCTCTTGAACTTGGAAATGTAGCAGAAGGTACAAGAAGGCTGAGAAAATGCCGAGAACCAGCTGATGGAACTGGAACTCGGATGGCTACCCGAAGGTCCAAGAGCCAATGGAACTACCGAGGACCAGCTGACGTTACTGGAACCCGGTTACTAAGCAGGAGGTACCCGTGCCTGAAAGCACTACCAAGGACCACCTGACGTTGGTGGAACTCGGATACCCAGAGGGAGGCACCTAAGCCAAAGGCTCTGCCCGGAACCAGCTGACGGTACTGGAACCAGGATGGGGAGCAGAAGGTACAAGAGCAAAAGACACTGCCGAGAACCAGCTGACGGTGCTGGAACCCGGATGGGTAGCCGAAGGTCCAAGAGCCAATGGAACTACCGAGGACCAGCTGACGTTACTGGAACCCGGTTACTAAGCAGGAGGTACCCGTGCCTGAAAGCACTACCAAGGACCACCTGACGTTGGTGGAACTCGGATACCCAGAGGGAGGCACCTAAGCCAAAGGCTCTGCCCGGAACCAGCTGACGGTACTGGAACCAGGATGTGGAGCAGAAGGTACAAGAGCAAGTGTCTGCGTGGCTTTTGCAGGACACGTTGCCGGCTGCACAGCAGGGGAACAGCTGGCGGTGCTGGACCCCACTGACACATTGGCGAGGTGTTTGGCTCTGTGCAGCCAGCACTTCCGGACAGCAACGAGCGGTGTTGTAGCCCGGGCTCTGCAGGGGGAGCAGAGTGTAGGCCGAAGCCTACTTGAACCAATTTCAAAGGTAACCTTTAACCCCCCCTCAGGGGTTAGAAAGTAGAAGAGCCACAGCTTATGCAGCAGTAGTGCTGCACAAGTCAAAGGTTGCTCTTTTAATTTCGCTCCTTGCACACGCTGAATGAAACACGTATAACATTTAGCCCTTTATACAGTCAAACTGTGTTGGAGGCGCGAGTTCCCTTTGTAATGAGACGCAGCACAGGTGTCAAGAATCCCACCTTGGTGCTGGGTGCAGCCTCCCGAGCGTTGTTATTTGCTGTACAGGAGTCTGCGCTGTCGTGTTATCCCCTGGCCTAGCGCCGTTAGCGCTGCCCATCTTCTGGCATCATGTAATGTCGGCCGGTGCGGTTCGCGATGCCCATGAATCCCAGCCCCGCAGTGTCTTAACATTGTTAAAACACTGCGGGGCTGGGATTCAGGGCCTGGCGCAGCACATATGTTCGCCTCTCACACTCGGGTCCTTACACCCGCTTCAGACTGTGCGGCGTCATCTGATCCCTTATCGCATGCCACGGCCATGAAGCCGCACAGTCCGAAGAAGGCGGAAGGAGAGGAGGGACAGGCGAACTGATGCACTGATCCTGCCCATCAATCACACCCTCGCAGTCCCAATAAATAAGACACCGAGGGGCGTTGTGTGGGTCAGGGCGGCCGCAGAGGCGCAGGCAGCCAAACAATGATGCCAGAAGACGGGCAGCGCTACCAAGGGGGTTGCAGCGTGTCATTACAAAGGAAAGTCACACCACCGGGACGGTTAAATGGTCACACAGAGGACACATTGCAGACGTGTTTTCAGTTCCACATGTGCGAGGAGAATACGTTTCTGAGCCACCTTGCACACATGCAGCATTACCGCTGTACAAGGTGGCTGGATAACGTAAAAACGCCTGGGGGAGGGGGGACAGGTTCCCTTCAATTTCAGTTCTTGTGTCTGCGTGGCTTTTGCAGGACACGTTGCCGGCTGCACAGCAGGGGAACAGCTGGCGGTGCTGGACCCCACTGACACATTGGCTGGTGTTTTTCTCTGTGCAGCTAGCACATCTGGGCAAAAACTGGCGGTGTGTTAGAGCCCAGGGACAGCAGGAGGAGGAGCAGGAGGAGGAGGAGCAGGGGGAGGGGAGTGTAGGCCGAAGCCTGCACAGGCGGCAGCTTTGGGTGTGTTGTGTCTGCGTGGCTTTTGCAGGACACGTTGCCGGCTGCACAGCAGGGGAACAGCTGGCGGTGCTGGACCCCACTGACACATTGGCGAGGTGTTTGGCTCTGTGCAGCCAGCACTTCCGGACAGCAACGAGCGGTGTTGTAGCCCGGGCTCTGCAGGGGGAGCAGAGTGTAGGCCGAAGCCTACTTGAACCAATTTCAAAGGTAACCTTTAACCCCCCCTCAGGGGTTAGAAAGTAGAAGAGCCACAGCTTATGCAGCAGTAGTGCTGCACAAGTCAAAGGTTGCTCTTTTAATTTCGCTCCTTGCACACGCTGAATGAAACACGTATAACATTTAGCCCTTTATACAGTCAAACTGTGTTGGAGGCGCGAGTTCCCTTTGTAATGAGACGCAGCACAGGTGTCAAGAATCCCACCTTGGTGCTGGGTGCAGCCTCCCGAGCGTTGTTATTTGCTGTACAGGAGTCTGCGCTGTCGTGTTATCCCCTGGCCTAGCGCCGTTAGCGCTGCCCATCTTCTGGCATCATGTAATGTCGGCCGGTGCGGTTCGCGATGCCCATGAATCCCAGCCCCGCAGTGTCTTAACATTGTTAAAACACTGCGGGGCTGGGATTCAGGGCCTGGCGCAGCACATATGTTCGCCTCTCACACTCGGGTCCTTACACCCGCTTCAGACTGTGCGGCGTCATCTGATCCCTTATCGCATGCCACGGCCATGAAGCCGCACAGTCCGAAGAAGGCGGAAGGAGAGGAGGGACAGGCGAACTGATGCACTGATCCTGCCCATCAATCACACCCTCGCAGTCCCAATAAATAAGACACCGAGGGGCGTTGTGTGGGTCAGGGCGGCCGCAGAGGCGCAGGCAGCCAAACAATGATGCCAGAAGACGGGCAGCGCTACCAAGGGGGTTGCAGCGTGTCATTACAAAGGAAAGTCACACCACCGGGACGGTTAAATGGTCACACAGAGGACACATTGCAGACGTGTTTTCAGTTCCACATGTGCGAGGAGAATACGTTTCTGAGCCACCTTGCACACATGCAGCATTACCGCTGTACAAGGTGGCTGGATAACGTAAAAACGCCTGGGGGAGGGGGGACAGGTTCCCTTCAATTTCAGTTCTTGTGTCTGCGTGGCTTTTGCAGGACACGTTGCCGGCTGCACAGCAGGGGAACAGCTGGCGGTGCTGGACCCCACTGACACATTGGCTGGTGTTTTTCTCTGTGCAGCTAGCACATCTGGGCAAAAACTGGCGGTGTGTTAGAGCCCAGGGACAGCAGGAGGAGGAGCAGGAGGAGGAGGAGCAGGGGGAGGGGAGTGTAGGCCGAAGCCTGCACAGGCGGCAGCTTTGGGTGTGTTGTGTCTGCGTGGCTTTTGCAGGACACGTTGCCGGCTGCACAGCAGGGGAACAGCTGGCGGTGCTGGACCCCACTGACACATTGGCGAGGTGTTTGGCTCTGTGCAGCCAGCACTTCCGGACAGCAACGAGCGGTGTTGTAGCCCGGGCTCTGCAGGGGGAGCAGAGTGTAGGCCGAAGCCTACTTGAACCAATTTCAAAGGTAACCTTTAACCCCCCCTCAGGGGTTAGAAAGTAGAAGAGCCACAGCTTATGCAGCAGTAGTGCTGCACAAGTCAAAGGTTGCTCTTTTAATTTCGCTCCTTGCACACGCTGAATGAAACACGTATAACATTTAGCCCTTTATACAGTCAAACTGTGTTGGAGGCGCGAGTTCCCTTTGTAATGAGACGCAGCACAGGTGTCAAGAATCCCACCTTGGTGCTGGGTGCAGCCTCCCGAGCGTTGTTATTTGCTGTACAGGAGTCTGCGCTGTCGTGTTATCCCCTGGCCTAGCGCCGTTAGCGCTGCCCATCTTCTGGCATCATGTAATGTCGGCCGGTGCGGTTCGCGATGCCCATGAATCCCAGCCCCGCAGTGTCTTAACATTGTTAAAACACTGCGGGGCTGGGATTCAGGGCCTGGCGCAGCACATATGTTCGCCTCTCACACTCGGGTCCTTACACCCGCTTCAGACTGTGCGGCGTCATCTGATCCCTTATCGCATGCCACGGCCATGAAGCCGCACAGTCCGAAGAAGGCGGAAGGAGAGGAGGGACAGGCGAACTGATGCACTGATCCTGCCCATCAATCACACCCTCGCAGTCCCAATAAATAAGACACCGAGGGGCGTTGTGTGGGTCAGGGCGGCCGCAGAGGCGCAGGCAGCCAAACAATGATGCCAGAAGACGGGCAGCGCTACCAAGGGGGTTGCAGCGTGTCATTACAAAGGAAAGTCACACCACCGGGACGGTTAAATGGTCACACAGAGGACACATTGCAGACGTGTTTTCAGTTCCACATGTGCGAGGAGAATACGTTTCTGAGCCACCTTGCACACATGCAGCATTACCGCTGTACAAGGTGGCTGGATAACGTAAAAACGCCTGGGGGAGGGGGGACAGGTTCCCTTCAATTTCAGTTCTTGTGTCTGCGTGGCTTTTGCAGGACACGTTGCCGGCTGCACAGCAGGGGAACAGCTGGCGGTGCTGGACCCCACTGACACATTGGCTGGTGTTTTTCTCTGTGCAGCTAGCACATCTGGGCAAAAACTGGCGGTGTGTTAGAGCCCAGGGACAGCAGGAGGAGGAGCAGGAGGAGGAGGAGCAGGGGGAGGGGAGTGTAGGCCGAAGCCTGCACAGGCGGCAGCTTTGGGTGTGTTGTGTCTGCGTGGCTTTTGCAGGACACGTTGCCGGCTACACAGCAGGGGAACAGCTGGCGGTGCTGGACCCCACTGACACATTGGCGAGGTGTTTGGCTCTGTGCAGCCAGCACTTCCGGACAGCAACTAGCGTTGTTGGAGCCCGGGCTCTGCAGGTGGAGCAGAGTGTAGGCCGAAGCCTAATTGAACCGATTTCAAAAGTCACCTTTAACCCCCCCTCAGGGGTTACAAAGTAGAAGAGCCACAGCTTATGCAGCAGCAGTGCTGCGCAAGTCAAAGGTTGCTCTTGTAATTTTTCTCCTTGCACACGCTGAATGGAACACGTATAACATTTAGCCCTTTAGACAGTCAAACTGTGTAATGGAGGCGAGAGTTCCCTTTGTAATGAGACGCAGCACAGGTGTCAAGAATCCCACCTTGGTGCTGGGTGCAGCCTCCCGAGCGTTGTTATTTGCTGTACAGGAGTCTGCGCTGTCGTGTTATCCCCTGGCCTAGCGCCGTTAGCGCTGCCCATCTTCTGGCATCATGTAATGTCGGCCGGTGCGGTTCGCGATGCCCATGAATCCCAGCCCCGCAGTGTCTTAACATTGTTAAAACACTGCGGGGCTGGGATTCAGGGCCTGGCGCAGCACATATGTTCGCCTCTCACACTCGGGTCCTTACACCCGCTTCAGACTGTGCGGCGTCATCTGATCCCTTATCGCATGCCACGGCCATGAAGCCGCACAGTCCGAAGAAGGCGGAAGGAGAGGAGGGACAGGCGAACTGATGCACTGATCCTGCCCATCAATCACACCCTCGCAGTCCCAATAAATAAGACACCGAGGGGCGTTGTGTGGGTCAGGGCGGCCGCAGAGGCGCAGGCAGCCAAACAATGATGCCAGAAGACGGGCAGCGCTACCAAGGGGGTTGCAGCGTGTCATTACAAAGGAAAGTCACACCACCGGGACGGTTAAATGGTCACACAGAGGACACATTGCAGACGTGTTTTCAGTTCCACATGTGCGAGGAGAATACGTTTCTGAGCCACCTTGCACACATGCAGCATTACCGCTGTACAAGGTGGCTGGATAACGTAAAAACGCCTGGGGGAGGGGGGACAGGTTCCCTTCAATTTCAGTTCTTGTGTCTGCGTGGCTTTTGCAGGACACGTTGCCGGCTGCACAGCAGGGGAACAGCTGGCGGTGCTGGACCCCACTGACACATTGGCTGGTGTTTTTCTCTGTGCAGCTAGCACATCTGGGCAAAAACTGGCGGTGTGTTAGAGCCCAGGGACAGCAGGAGGAGGAGCAGGAGGAGGAGGAGCAGGGGGAGGGGAGTGTAGGCCGAAGCCTGCACAGGCGGCAGCTTTGGGTGTGTTGTGTCTGCGTGGCTTTTGCAGGACACGTTGCCGGCTGCACAGCAGGGGAACAGCTGGCGGTGCTGGACCCCACTGACACATTGGCGAGGTGTTTGGCTCTGTGCAGCCAGCACTTCCGGACAGCAACGAGCGGTGTTGTAGCCCGGGCTCTGCAGGGGGAGCAGAGTGTAGGCCGAAGCCTACTTGAACCAATTTCAAAGGTAACCTTTAACCCCCCCTCAGGGGTTAGAAAGTAGAAGAGCCACAGCTTATGCAGCAGTAGTGCTGCACAAGTCAAAGGTTGCTCTTTTAATTTCGCTCCTTGCACACGCTGAATGAAACACGTATAACATTTAGCCCTTTATACAGTCAAACTGTGTAATGGAGGCGAGAGTTCCCTTTGTAATGAGACGCAGCACAGGTGTCAAGAATCCCACCTTGGTGCTGGGTGCAGCCTCCCGAGCGTTGTTATTTGCTGTACAGGAGTCTGCGCTGTCGTGTTATCCCCTGGCCTAGCGCCGTTAGCGCTGCCCATCTTCTGGCATCATGTAATGTCGGCCGGTGCGGTTCGCGATGCCCATGAATCCCAGCCCCGCAGTGTCTTAACATTGTTAAAACACTGCGGGGCTGGGATTCAGGGCCTGGCGCAGCACATATGTTCGCCTCTCACACTCGGGTCCTTACACCCGCTTCAGACTGTGCGGCGTCATCTGATCCCTTATCGCATGCCACGGCCATGAAGCCGCACAGTCCGAAGAAGGCGGAAGGAGAGGAGGGACAGGCGAACTGATGCACTGATCCTGCCCATCAATCACACCCTCGCAGTCCCAATAAATAAGACACCGAGGGGCGTTGTGTGGGTCAGGGCGGCCGCAGAGGCGCAGGCAGCCAAACAATGATGCCAGAAGACGGGCAGCGCTACCAAGGGGGTTGCAGCGTGTCATTACAAAGGAAAGTCACACCACCGGGACGGTTAAATGGTCACACAGAGGACACATTGCAGACGTGTTTTCAGTTCCACATGTGCGAGGAGAATACGTTTCTGAGCCACCTTGCACACATGCAGCATTACCGCTGTACAAGGTGGCTGGATAACGTAAAAACGCCTGGGGGAGGGGGGACAGGTTCCCTTCAATTTCAGTTCTTGTGTCTGCGTGGCTTTTGCAGGACACGTTGCCGGCTGCACAGCAGGGGAACAGCTGGCGGTGCTGGACCCCACTGACACATTGGCTGGTGTTTTTCTCTGTGCAGCTAGCACATCTGGGCAAAAACTGGCGGTGTGTTAGAGCCCAGGGACAGCAGGAGGAGGAGCAGGAGGAGGAGGAGCAGGGGGAGGGGAGTGTAGGCCGAAGCCTGCACAGGCGGCAGCTTTGGGTGTGTTGTGTCTGCGTGGCTTTTGCAGGACACGTTGCCGGCTACACAGCAGGGGAACAGCTGGCGGTGCTGGACCCCACTGACACATTGGCGAGGTGTTTGGCTCTGTGCAGCCAGCACTTCCGGACAGCAACTAGCGTTGTTGGAGCCCGGGCTCTGCAGGTGGAGCAGAGTGTAGGCCGAAGCCTAATTGAACCGATTTCAAAAGTCACCTTTAACCCCCCCTCAGGGGTTACAAAGTAGAAGAGCCACAGCTTATGCAGCAGCAGTGCTGCGCAAGTCAAAGGTTGCTCTTGTAATTTTTCTCCTTGCACACGCTGAATGGAACACGTATAACATTTAGCCCTTTAGACAGTCAAACTGTGTAATGGAGGCGAGAGTTCCCTTTGTAATGAGACGCAGCACAGGTGTCAAGAATCCCACCTTGGTGCTGGGTGCAGCCTCCCGAGCGTTGTTATTTGCTGTACAGGAGTCTGCGCTGTCGTGTTATCCCCTGGCCTAGCGCCGTTAGCGCTGCCCATCTTCTGGCATCATGTAATGTCGGCCGGTGCGGTTCGCGATGCCCATGAATCCCAGCCCCGCAGTGTCTTAACATTGTTAAAACACTGCGGGGCTGGGATTCAGGGCCTGGCGCAGCACATATGTTCGCCTCTCACACTCGGGTCCTTACACCCGCTTCAGACTGTGCGGCGTCATCTGATCCCTTATCGCATGCCACGGCCATGAAGCCGCACAGTCCGAAGAAGGCGGAAGGAGAGGAGGGACAGGCGAACTGATGCACTGATCCTGCCCATCAATCACACCCTCGCAGTCCCAATAAATAAGACACCGAGGGGCGTTGTGTGGGTCAGGGCGGCCGCAGAGGCGCAGGCAGCCAAACAATGATGCCAGAAGACGGGCAGCGCTACCAAGGGGGTTGCAGCGTGTCATTACAAAGGAAAGTCACA
The DNA here is from genome assembly GCF_051348905.1 of Ranitomeya variabilis. Classification (NCBI taxonomy): domain Eukaryota; kingdom Metazoa; phylum Chordata; class Amphibia; order Anura; family Dendrobatidae; genus Ranitomeya; species Ranitomeya variabilis. The sequence goes on along the minus strand of NC_135232.1, from coordinate 657,645,971 downwards.
CCACCGGGACGGTTAAATGGTCACACAGAGGACACATTGCAGACGTGTTTTCAGTTCCACATGTGCGAGGAGAATACGTTTCTGAGCCACCTTGCACACATGCAGCATTACCGCTGTACAAGGTGGCTGGATAACGTAAAAACGCCTGGGGGAGGGGGGACAGGTTCCCTTCAATTTCAGTTCTTGTGTCTGCGTGGCTTTTGCAGGACACGTTGCCGGCTGCACAGCAGGGGAACAGCTGGCGGTGCTGGACCCCACTGACACATTGGCTGGTGTTTTTCTCTGTGCAGCTAGCACATCTGGGCAAAAACTGGCGGTGTTAGAGCCCAGGGTCAGCAGGAGGAGCAGGGGGAGCGGAGTGTAGGCCGAAGCCTGCACTCGAGCAAGTTGAAAGGAAACCTTTAACCCCCCCCCCCCCAGGCGTTTGTAGCTGAAAGAGCCATTGTGTACAGCACTAATGCTGGAAAAGGTAAACTTAGCTCTTTTAATTATGGTCCTTGTACATGCGGAACCTAACATTTATGAAATGTGTCCCCACACAGCGTTAAACCGTCCGGTAGGTGGAACTTTCCTTTGTCGTGTGACGCAGCACAGCCATCATTTTTACCCCCTTGTCGCCGTTCGCCCCCTCCTCAGCGTTGTTTGAATCTGTCCCGGAGCCTGCGCTGTTAGGTTAGCCCATGGCCATGCACACATGTTGCGCTGCCCGTCTTCTGACCTCATTTGGTGTCAGGCTGGCTGCGCCTGTGCGGGTGCGCTGGCCGAGATCACGCCTCGCAGTGTCGTCTAATGTAATCCCACCGCGGGCCTGTGATCCGTGCCCGTGCGCAGTGCATATCCTCTCCTCTCACTCCCCTCCCTACGGCTTCTTCAGACTGTGCGGTGTCACGGCCGTGGCATGCTATTAGGGACCAGCTGACATCGCACAGTCTGAAGAAGCCGTAGGGAGGGGAGTGAGAGGAGAGGATATGCACTGCGCACGGGCACGGATCACAGGCCCGCGGTGGGATTACATTAGACGACACTGCGAGGCGGGATCTCGGCCAGCGCACCCGCACAGGCGCAGCCAGCCTGACACCAAATGAGGTCAGAAGACGGGCAGCGCAACATGTGTGCATGGCCATGGGCTAACCTAACAGCGCAGGCTCCGGGACAGATTCAAACAACGCTGAGGAGGGGGCAAACGGCGACAAGGGGGTAAAAATGATGGCTGTGCTGCGTCACACGACAAAGGAAAGTTCCACCTACCGGACGGTTTAACGCTGTGTGGGGACACATTTCATAAGTGTTTGGTTCAGCATGTGCAAGGAGCATCACGAAAAGAGGCACTTTTTCCCTTTGCATCATTACTGCTGCACAAGGTGGCTCCTTCAGTAACAAACGCCTGGGGGGGGGGGGGGTCAGGTTCCCTTACATTTAACTTGTTGTGCCTGCGTGGCGGTCGCAGTACACGTTGCCGTATACACAGCAGGGGAACAGCTGGCGGTGCTGAACCCCACTAACACATTGGCGAGGTGTTTGGCTCTGTGCGTACAGCACTTCTGGACAGCAACTAGCGGTGTTGGAGCCCAGGGACAGGAGGAGGAGGAGGAGGTGGAGGAGATAGGAGGGATTGCCACACACACAGCAGGGGAACAGCTGACGTTACTGAACCCCAATAACAGAGGAGGGACTGTTGACTGTGCGTACAGCACTTCTGGACGGCAACTGGCGGTGTTGGAGCCCAGGGACGGGTGGAGGAGGAGGAGGTTGGAGGAGGTAGGAGGGATTGCCACACACACAGCAGGGGAACAGCTGACGTTACTGAACCCCAATAACAGAGGAGGGACTGTTGACTGTGCGTACAGCACTTCTGGACGGCAACTGGCGGTGTTGGAGCCCAGGGACAGGTGGAGGAGGTGGAGGAGGAGGAGGTTGGAGGAGGTAGGAGGGATTGCCACACACACAGCAGGGGAACAGCTGACGTTACTGAACCCCAATAACAGAGGAGGGACTGTTGACTGTGCGTACAGCACTTCTGGACGGCAACTGGCGGTGTTGGAGCCCAGGGACGGGTGGAGGAGGAGGAGGTTGGAGGAGGTAGGAGGGATTGCCACACACACAGCAGGGGAACAGCTGACGTTACTGAACCCCAATAACAGAGGAGGGACTGTTGACTGTGCGTACAGCACTTCTGGACGGCAACTGGCGGTGTTGGAGCCCAGGGACAGGTGGAGGAGGTGGAGGAGGAGGAGGTTGGAGGAGGTAGGAGGGATTGCCACACACACAGCAGGGGAACAGCTGACGTTACTGAACCCCAATAACAGAGGAGGGACTGTTGACTGTGCGTACAGCACTTCTGGACGGCAACTGGCGGTGTTGGAGCCCAGGGACAGGTGGAGGAGGTGGAGGAGGAGGAGGTTGGAGGAGGTAGGAGGGATTGCCACACACACAGCAGGGGAACAGCTGACGTTACTGAACCCCAATAACAGAGGAGGGACTGTTGACTGTGCGTACAGCACTTCTGGACGGCAACTGGCGGTGTTGGAGCCCAGGGACAGGTGGAGGAGGTGGAGGAGGAGGAGGTTGGAGGAGGTAGGAGGGATTGCCACACACACAGCAGGGGAACAGCTGACGTTACTGAACCCCAATAACAGAGGAGGGACTGTTGACTGTGCGTACAGCACTTCTGGACGGCAACTGGCGGTGTTGGAGCCCAGGGACGGGTGGAGGAGGAGGAGGTTGGAGGAGGTAGGAGGGATTGCCACACACACAGCAGGGGAACAGCTGACGTTACTGAACCCCAATAACAGAGGAGGGACTGTTGACTGTGCGTACAGCACTTCTGGACGGCAACTGGCGGTGTTGGAGCCCAGGGACAGGTGGAGGAGGTGGAGGAGGAGGAGGTTGGAGGAGGTAGGAGGGATTGCCACACACACAGCAGGGGAACAGCTGACGTTACTGAACCCCAATAACAGAGGAGGGACTGTTGACTGTGCGTACAGCACTTCTGGACGGCAACTGGCGGTGTTGGAGCCCAGGGACGGGTGGAGGAGGAGGAGGTTGGAGGAGGTAGGAGGGATTGCCACACACACAGCAGGGGAACACCTGACGTTACTGAACCCCAATAACAGAGGAGGGACTGTTGACTGTGCGTACAGCACTTCTGGACGGCAACTGGCGGTGTTGGAGCCCAGGGACAGGTGGAGGAGGTGGAGGAGGAGGAGGTTGGAGGAGGTAGGAGGGATTGCCACACACACAGCAGGGGAACAGCTGACGTTACTGAACCCCAATAACAGAGGAGGGACTGTTGACTGTGCGTACAGCACTTCTGGACGGCAACTGGCGGTGTTGGAGCCCAGGGACAGGTGGAGGAGGTGGAGGAGGAGGAGGTTGGAGGAGGTAGGAGGGATTGCCACACACACAGCAGGGGAACAGCTGACGTTACTGAACCCCAATAACAGAGGAGGGACTGTTGACTGTGCGTACAGCACTTCTGGACGGCAACTGGCGGTGTTGGAGCCCAGGGACAGGTGGAGGAGGAGGAGGTTGGAGGAGGTAGGAGGGATTGCCACACACACAGCAGGGGAACAGCTGACGTTACTGAACCCCAATAACAGAGGAGGGACTGTTGACTGTGCGTACAGCACTTCTGGACGGCAACTGGCGGTGTTGGAGCCCAGGGACAGGTGGAGGAGGTGGAGGAGGAGGAGGTTGGAGGAGGTAGGAGGGATTGCCACACACACAGCAGGGGAACAGCTGACGTTACTGAACCCCAATAACAGAGGAGGGACTGTTGACTGTGCGTACAGCACTTCTGGACGGCAACTGGCGGTGTTGGAGCCCAGGGACGGGTGGAGGAGGAGGAGGTTGGAGGAGGTAGGAGGGATTGCCACACACACAGCAGGGGAACAGCTGACGTTACTGAACCCCAATAACAGAGGAGGGACTGTTGACTGTGCGTACAGCACTTCTGGACGGCAACTGGCGGTGTTGGAGCCCAGGGACAGGTGGAAAAGCAGAGGAACACAATGTAGGCCGAAGCCTGAGAAAGTCGAAAGGGAACCTTTAACCCCCCCCCAAGGCGTTTGTAGCTGAAAGAGCCAGCTTGTGCAGCACAAAAGATGCAAAAGGAAAAGGTGGCTCTTTTCATCATGCTCCTTGCAAACACAGAACTAAACACTTATAAAATGTGTCCACTGATACCGTAAAACCGTCCCGGAGGTGGGACTTTCCTTCGTAATGTGACACAGCCCACCCGTCATTCCTACCCCCCCGGCGCCGCGCACCGGCTCCTCAGCGTTGTTTTATTCCGTCAAGGAGCCTGCGCTGTTATGTTATCCCGTGGCCAGGCACACTTAGCGCTGCCCGTCTTCTGGCATCATTTGGTGTCTGGATGGCTGCGCCTGTGCGGCCGCGCTGGCAGAGAGCCCGCCTCACAGTGTCTTCTGATTTAATCCCACTGGGGGCCTGGGATCCATGGACATGCGCAGTGCATATCTGAACCTCCACCTCTCACTCATCTCCCTATGGCTTCTTCAGACTGTGCGGTGTCACGGCCGTGGCATGCTGTTAGGGACCAGCTGACACCGAACAGTCTGAAGAAGCCATAGGGAAATGAGTGAGAGGTGGAGGTTCAGATATGCACTGCGCATGTCCATGGATCCCAGGCCCCCAGTGGGATTAAATCAGAAGACACTGCGAGGCGGGCTCTATGCCAGCGCGGCCGCACAGGCGCAGCCATCCAGACACCAAATGATGCCAGAAGACGGGCAGCGCTAAGTGTGCCTGGCCACGGGATAACATAACAGCGCAGGCTCCAGGACGGAATAAAACAACGCTGAGGAGCCGGTGCGCGGCGCCGGGGGGGTAGGAATGACGGCTGGGCTGCGTCACATTACGAAGGAAAGTCCCACCTCCGGGACGGTTTTACGGTATCAGTGGACACATTTTATAAGTGTTAAGTTCTGCGTGTGCAAGGAGCTAAACAAAAATAGCTACCTTTTCCTTGGGCAGCATTACTGCTGCACAAGGTGGCTCTTTCAGTAACAAACGCCTTGGGGGGGGGGGGACAGATTCCCTTACATTTCAGTTGTTGTGTCAGCGTGGCGGTCGCATGACACATTGCCGGCTACACAGCTGGGGATCAGCTGACGTTACTGAAACCCAATAACACTGGGTCGTATGTTTTGACTGTGCAGACGGCACGTCTGAGCCTCAACTGGCGGTGTTGGAGCCCAGGAATTTAAGTTCAGGTGGTAGAAAGATGAACACAACAGGAGACCTGGATAACGTATACAGTGACCTAATTATTCAATCAGGAGGAGGAGTGGCAAATTCCGGCGAGATCCAGGCCTTGTTCATTTTCAGGAAAGTAAGCCGGTCAACGTTATCGGAGGATAGTCGCATGCGACGGTCAGTTAGTACACCACCTGCAGCACTAAAGACACGTTCCGATAATACACTGGCCGCAGGGCAAGACAGCACCTCCAATGCATACTGGCTTAGCTCTGGCCATGTATCCAGCTTTGAGACCCAAAACTTGAAAGGGGAAGAGCCGTCTGGGAGTACAGCAAGAGGGCAAGACATGTAGTCTGTCACCATCTGACGGAACCGTTGCCTCCTGCTGACTGGAGCCGTCTGTGATGGTGTAGACTTTTGTGGCGGGCACAGAAAACTGTGCCACAGTTCGGCCATACTGGTCTTGCCTTGGGCAGAGGCACTGCTTCTGCTCCCTCTTTGTGCAGAGCCTCCACCACGGCCTGGACGCACTGAGCTGCTTTGGAATGCACTAGCAGCACTTCTCTCAGTTGGAATGGAGAAGATGATGGAATTGACCAGTGTGTCTTGGTACTCCCGCATTTTTCGCTCCCGGTTCAACGGTGTGATGAGGCTTTCTACGTTGTCCCGGTAGCGAGGATCGAGGAGGGTGAACACCCAATAATCAGACATGTTGAGAATGTGGGCGATGCGGCGGTCGTTTCTCAGGCACTGCAGCATGTAATCCACCATGTGCTGCAGACTGCCAACTGCCCAAGAAACGCTGTCCCCTGCTGGAGGCGTGATCTCTGCCCGCTCGTCATCACCCCACCCTCGCTGTACACACTGACTACTGGACAATTGTGTAACTCCCTCCTCTGGACGGATGTCTTCCTCCTCCATTGACTCCTCCTCATCCTCCTCACAAACGGTCCCCTGCCTACGCGTTTGTGAGGAACCACGTGGCGCTGACTGTCCAGAAGATGATGGAAATGGTGAATCCTCATCCTCCACCTCTTCCACAACATCATCCCTTAGCGCTTGCAGTGATTTTTCAAGCAGGCAGATAAGGGGGACAGTCATGCTGACTAGTGCATCATCTGCACTCGCCATCCGCGTGGAATAATCAAAGGGACGCAAAACCTGGCAGACGTCATTCATAGTGGCCCACTCTGTGGTTGTGAAGTCTGTACGGCGCTGACTGCGACTTTTTTGCGCCTGAAGCAGCTGGTACTCCATTACAGCTTGCTGCTGCTCACACAACCGCTCCAACATATGTAACGTGGAATTCCACCTGGTAGGTAGGTCACATATGATGCGATGTTCCGGCAGGCGGTGTCGGCGCTGCAGAGCCGCAATGCGCGCTTTTGCCGTGCTGGAACGCCGCAAGTGAGCACACTCTAGGCGGACCTTGTGCAGCAGTGCATCAAGATCCGGATAGTCCCTCAAAAAGCTCTGCACGACCAAATTGAGCACATGTGCCAGACATGGGATGTGAGTGAGGTTGCCGAGGCCCAGAGCTGCCACCAGATTTCGGCCATTATCACACACTACCATGCCTGGCTGGAGATTCGCTGGCACAAACCACACATCGCTCTCCTGCTTGATGGCATTCCAGAGCTCCTGCGCTGTGTGGCTACGATTCCCCAAGAAAATTAATTTCAAGACGGCCTGTTGACGTTTGGCCACGGCTGTGCTCATGTCGGTCGTAACAGGTACACGTTCATCACGGGTCCATGTGGAGGTGGACTGTGACGGCTCCTGCAGCGATGATTCTGAGGAACTGGTGTAGGAGGAGGAGTCAATGCGTACAGAATGGATTCCTGCAATCCTTGGAGTGGGCAGGACACGTCCTGCGCCACTCGCACGGTCTGTACCCGGCTCAACGACATTAACCCAATGGGCAGTGAGGGAAAGGTATCGCCCCTGTCCATGTTGACTGGTCCACGCATCGGTGGTGAGGTGGACCTTGCTACTGACGGCGTTCAGTAGCGCGTGTTTTATGTGTCCCTCCACATGCTTCTGCAGGGCAGGGACGGCTTGCCTGCTGAAGTAAAAGCGGCTGGGCACATTGTACTGTGGGACTGCCAATGACATGAAGTCACGGAAGCTGTCAGTCTCCACCAGCCTGAATGACAGCATTTCCAGTGACAGAAGTTTGGCAATGCCTGCAGTCAGAGCCTGTGCTCGTGGGTGGTTTGACGAGAAAGGCCGCCTTTTCTCCCATGCCTGTACTACCGATGGCTGTAGACTGGGCTGGGAGTGTGTGGATGACTGGGAAAGTGGCGCTGCGGGTGGAATTACAGCGGGTCTCTGGACAACAGGGGCAGAGGTTCTTCCACGGCGATCCTGGGAGGACGCCGAACCAGCTGCGTGTGAGGTAGAGGAAGAGGCAACACGAGCTGAAGAGGTGGTAGCTGCCGCTGTTGGTTGGCCTACCTCTTCAGTGTGTTTTTCTAACTCCGCCGGGTGCCTGTTGCGCACATGTTTCCACATGTTGGAGGTATTGAGGTTGCTGACATTTTTCCCTCTTTTGACTTTTTGATGACACACGTTGCATCTGACATAGCAAATGTCATCTGCAACTGTGTCAAAAAAGGACCAGGCACTGCAAGTCTTGGGAGCGCCCTTTTTGGCTTTTGGAAGAGACATGCTCCTAACGGGTGCCAAAGCGGAGGCTGCAGGATCCGCAGTCTTCCCCCTCCCTCTCCCTCTTTGGGCCGTACGGGGAATCTCTTCCTCAGAGCTGCTCCCACCACCTTCCTGTCCCTCACGCCAAGATGGGTCGAGGACCTCATCATCTACACTACCCTCTGCCCCCAACTGCTCCTCCTGGGTAGTCTCAGCAGCAGAGCACGCACCAGTAAGTGGCACCTGAGTGTCATCATCAGCTGATGCGGCCTGCGATGTGGTGACCGGAGCCACTGGCCCACCCGCCTCTTCAGAGGAAGACAGAAAAAGCTGTTGGGCATCACTGCACCCTGCCTCTTCTTCCATTTCTCCAATGCTGCTTGGCTGGCCCCCTGTTTCCAAGCCAAGAGATTCAGAGAACAGAAGTAGAGACGGCTCCTGTCCTGGGCTCTCTGTCTGCCTGGGCAATTTGGCAGGTGGTGAAGAGACAGATGGCTGCTCTCCAGTGCTCTGTGTCTGAGAGGATGTGGCACTAATGGAAGTTGATGCATTAGCTGCCATCCATCCGACAACAGCTTCAATTTGTTCTTCACGCAGCAGCGGTGTACGGCGCTCTGACACAAAGCTTCGCATGAACGACTGTTGCCTGGTGAATGTGGGTGCTGATGAGTCACCGGTGCCCGCAGCAGGCACAGAATCCCCACGTCCCCTCCCTGCTCCGCGCCCACGCCCACGCCCACGTGCCTTACTCACTGCCTTCTTCATCTTGGTTGACTGATAAAGATAAGCAGAAAAGTACTAACGGATTTGTGTGCTTATTCCTGAGCAACTCCTCCTAACAGGTATAAGAAGCACTAATTATCTAAAGTGTGGACTAGACTTTAATATGAGCTAATGTGGCCTACAGAAATGTAAAGTGGTGTAACTGGTGTGTTTGGTGAACTGTATTATTTATTTATTTTTTGGGGGCTGAACTGACAACAGATAGAGCTGCAGTCACACGGAGACCGTGCAGACAGACGTAAACGGCGCTGCAAGGCCCAAAAACCCTCCTCTACTTTATCCTATGTAGTGTTTTTCCACAAATTAGCTGGAGACGGGTGGAAAGACACTAATAGGATTTTTTAAAATAAATTAGCAGCAGACTACACTACTTTGAAAAAAAAGAAAATTGATTTGGCGGTATGACGCAGTGAAAAACCCTGAGCTGGAGACAACCAGGCTACAGCTGCTCACAGATTACAGGGCGAGCTGCAGTCACACGGAGACCGTGCAGACAGCCGTAAACGGCGCTGCAAGGCCCAAAAACCCTCCTCTACTTTATCCTATGTAGTGTTTTTCCACAAATTAGCTGGAGACGGGTGGAAAGACACTAATAGGATTTTTTAAAATAAATTAGCAGCAGACTACACTACTTTGAAAAAAAAGAAAATTGATTTGGCGGTATGACGCAGTGAAAAACCCTGAGCTGGAGACAACCAGGCTACAGCTGCTCACAGATTACAGGGCGAGCTGCAGTCACACGGAGACCGTGCAGACAGCCGTAAACGGCGCTGCAAGGCCCAAAAACCCTCCTCTACTTTATCCTATGTAGTGTTTTTCCACAAATTAGCTGGAGACGGGTGGAAAGACACTAATAGGATTTTTTAAAATAAATTAGCAGCAGACTACACTACTTTGAAAAAAAAGAAAATTGATTTGGCGGTATGACGCAGTGAAAAACCCTGAGCTGGAGACAACCAGGCTACAGCTGCTCACAGATTACAGGGCGAGCTGCAGTCACACGGAGACCGTGCAGACAGCCGTAAACGGCGCTGCAAGGCCCAAAAACCCTCCTCTACTTTATCCTATGTAGTGTTTTTCCACAAATTAGCTGGAGACGGGTGGAAAGACACTAATAGGATTTTTTAAAATAAATTAGCAGCAGACTACACTACTTTGAAAAAAAAGAAAATTGATTTGGCGGTATGACGCAGTGAAAAACCCTGAGCTGGAGACAACCAGGCTATAGCTGCTCACAGATTACAGGGCGAGCTGCAGTCACACGGAGACCGTGCAGACAGCCGTAAACGGCGCTGCAAGGCCCAAAAACCCTCCTCTACTTTATCCTATGTAGTGTTTTTCCACAAATTAGCTGGAGACGGGTGGAAAGACACTAATAGGATTTTTTAAAATAAATTAGCAGCAGACTACACTACTTTGAAAAAAAAGAAAATTGATTTGGCGGTATGACGCAGTGAAAAACCCTGAGCTGGAGACAACCAGGCTATAGCTGCTCACAGATTACAGGGCGAGCTGCAGTCACACGGAGACCGTGCAGACAGCCGTAAACGGCGCTGCAAGGCCCAAAAACCCTCCTCTACTTTATCCTATGTAGTGTTTTTCCACAAATTAGCTGGAGACGGGTGGAAAGACACTAATAGGATTTTTTTGAATAAATTAGCAGCAGACTACACTACTTGGGAAAAAAAAAAAAAAAAAGGAACAGTATGAGGCAATGAACCACCCTCCCTGAACTGAATACAACCAACTATGGATGGCCTATGTGGCTGCACTCAGACTGGAGACTGGGCTGCACTCACACACACACACACACAGACCCTGCAGATCGCTGTGAAAACAGCGCTACAAGGCAAAAGCAAGGTGAATAGTAGGTGAACACAGCGGTTGCTAAATTAGCCTTTGGAAAGCACAAAGAAGCAAATCGCTATCTCTAAACTGTCCCTCAGTCAGCAAACAGCGTCCTGTCACTAACTGAATTCACAGCAGAGTGATCGCAAAATGGCGCCAGCGACTTTTAAACTGCATCATGACATCATTACACCAGCCAATCACAGCCTTGCCAGTAGTTTCATGCCCTCCATGCTAAACAGGATGTGCCCACACTTGGAATCAATCTCATTGGCTGAATTTCTGCTTTTTGAATCTTAGAACTTCCGATTCCGGTATCCGATACGCGGCAAGTATCGGAATCCCGGTATCGGAATTCCGATACCGCAAGTATCGGCCGATACCCGATACTTGCGGTATCGGAATGCTCAACACTATTAGTGAGTGATATATAAAAATCTAACAGATATGAAATGGTTTACTGTATGTAAACCATGTCTCATATCCTGTCGAGTTCGGTAAGGATTTAGCAAAAGGCGACAATTGAATTACCTGCTTTTCTGCTATCTAGCTCTGCATGAAATATAAATATATATATATATACACTCACCGGCCACTTTATTAGGTACACCATGCTAGTAACGGGTTGGACCCCCTTTTGCCTTCAGAACTGCCTCAATTCTTCGTGGCATAGATTCAACAAGGTGCTGGAAGCATTCCTCAGAGATTTTGGTCCATATTGACATGATGGCATCACACAGTTGCCGCAGATTTGTCGGCTGCACATCCCAAAGATGCTCCATACAAGGCAGGATGGATCCATGCTTTCATGTTGTTTACGCCAAATTCTGACCCTACCATCCGAATGTCGCAGCAGAAATCGAGACTCATCAGACCAAGCAACGTTTTTCCAATCTTCTACTGTCCAATTTCGATGAGCTTGTACAAATTGTAGCCTCAGTTTCCTGTTCTTAGCTGAAAGGAGTGGTACCCGGTGTGGTCTTCTGCTGCTGTAGCCCATCTGCCTCAAAGTTTGACGCACTGTGCGTTCAGAGATGCTCTTAGGCCTACCTTGGTTGTAACGGGTGGCGATTTGAGTCACTGTTGCCTTTCTATCAGCTCGAACCAGTCTGCCCATTCTCCTCTGACCTCTGGCATCAACAAGGCATTTCCGCCCACAGAACTGCCGCTCACTGGATTTTTTTTCTTTTTCGGACCATTCTCTGTAAACCCTAGAGATGGTTGTGCGTGAAAATCCCAGTAGATCAGCAGTTTCTGAAATACTCAGACCAGCCCTTCTGGCACCAACAACCATGCCACGTTCAAAGGCACTCAAATCACCTTTCTTCCCCATACTGATGCTCGGTTTGAACTGCAGGAGATTGTCTTGACCATGTCTACATGCCTAAATGCACTGAGTTGCCGCCATGTGATTGGCTGATTAGAAATTAAGTGTTAACAAGAAGTTGGACAGGTGTACCTAATAAAGTGGCCAGTGAGTGTATGTGTCTCACTGACACATATATATATAGACTATATTTATGTTTTCACAAATATTTGAGCCCATGAATCCATTATACATGGGCAGCACGGTGGCATAGTGGTTAGCACTGCAGCCTTGCAGCACTGGAGTCCCTGTGGTTCAAATCCCACCAAGGACAACATCTGCAAAGAGTTTGTATGTTCTCTCCTTGTTTCCGTGGGTTTCCCCCAGGCACTCCGGTTTCCTCCCACATTCCAAAGACATACTGATAGGGAATTTAGACTGTGAGCCCCATTGGGGACAGCAATGATAATGTCTGTAAAGCGCTGCGGAATATGTTAGCGCTATATAAAAATAAAGATTATTTATTTATTATACAGTATGTCCATTTTGCAAGCCAGAGAGAAAATCTCGCTATACGGATGACACACGGATATTTTTTGGAGGAAAAAATCGCATCCTCGCACTGCACACGGATCACTGTTCATGAAACATTTTTGCGATTCTCATCTGTGAAAAACAGACCGATTTTTTTATACTTTGTGTGTGACTCCAACCTAATCCTGTGAGCCACAAAACTTGGTAAAATTTATACACAACAGGATACAGAAATAATGCAATAAGAAAAGCGATGTGAAGCAGAACTATCACTTTGAGAGCAGAGAAGCAGTTATGGTCATAAATATTGGAACAGTTCATAGCTAAGGAGTGTAAAAGTTTTATTGCCCTGTGATTGATATCTTCACATTCATGTCCATGGTGCTGTAGTCAGGGAAAAAAATTAATAGAATTTAAAGTACATAGACATGGATTTATGTCTTTCTAAATCAACTAAGGAATTTGCTCCTTAGACCATTTGGTGGCATCACCATCATGGACCAGACCTCAATCACAGGACAATAAAACTTCCACACTCCTTATGTATGAATTGTTACAATATTTATGGCCACAACTGTTTATCCCTCTCCCATAATGATAGTTCTGCTTCACGCCACTTGTCTTATCTATTGCATTATTTCTGTGCCCTGTTGTGTATAAATATATGATTCTTCAGATTTTGTGCTATTCTGAGCCTGATGAAGAGACCTGAGTAGTTTCGAAAGCTTGCAATTTGTTGCCATCTTTAAAGTTAGCCATTAAAAGGTAACCACCACCAAGGAATCTCAAATCTAAATATTGTTTTTAGAATTAAAAGGTAACTTCAAATTTCTGAGAGACAGAAGAGTCTGGGAGTACACACTTATGACAACCTTTGATACACTCAGTGCAGGAATGAATGTGTGGCGCCCCAGGGTCCTGGTCGTCACAGTAGCATTGCTTTCCTCACGGGGAGAGTGTTGTTACGCTTGAAGGCAAGAAGGGATAACTGCAACCAGGTTCCACAAACATGCAACACATTCACACTCCAGGCCACCAGGGGGAGCTTTTGACCCTACTTGCTAGGTGACTCCCCATATATAGATAACTGGTAGTCTGTAGGGAGTGTTAGTTCAGTTTTGCCAGGAAACAGACAGGATTAGTGTTGAGCATTCCGATACCGCAAGTATCGGGTATCGGCCGATACTTGCAGTATCGGAATTCCGATACCGAGATCCGATACTTTTGTGGTATCGGGAATCGGAAGTTCCCAGTGTATGGTTCCCAGGGTCTGAAGGAGAGGAAACTCTCCTTCAGGCCCTGGGATCCATATCCATGTAAAAAATAAAGAACTAAAATAAAAAATAGGGATATACTCACCCTCTGACGCGCCCTGGTAGTAACCGGCAGCCTGCTTTGCTTAAAATGAGCACGTTCAGCACCTTCCATGACGTCACGGCTTCTGATTGGTCGCGTGCCGCTCATGTGACCGCCACGCGACCAATCACAAGCCACGACGTCATCCCTCAGGTCCTAAATTCCCTTCTAGGAATTTAGGATCTGAGGGATGACGTCACGGCTTCTGATTGGTCGCGTGGTGGTCACATGAGCGGCACGCAACCAATCAGAAGCCGTGACGTCATGAAAGGTACTGAACGCGCTCATTTTAAGCAAAGAAGGCTGCCGGTTCACAGCGGTAAGGTCCAGGCTGCGTCGGAGAGGTGAGTATATCAATATTTTTTATTTTAATTCTTTATTTTACACATTCATATGGATCCCAGGGCCTGAAGGAGAGTTTCCTCTCCTTCAGACCCTGGGAACCATCAGGGATACCTTCCAATACTTGAGTCCCATTGACTTGTATTGGTATCGGGTATCGGTATCGGCGAGATCCGATACTTTGCCGGTATCGGCCGATACTTTCAAGTATCGGACGGTATCGCTCAACACTAGACAGGGTCAGTCTGAGACAGAGGAAGGTTTTACGGAGCCGTGAAGCCGCAGTGCAGCAGTTCCTGGAAAGAGACATTTAGAAGGCCAAATTGATTGCAGCGAACGTGCAGGAGAGCAAAGCACAGGAGAGGACATCAGGGGGAGACAACCCCGAGCAGGCTGACGCCTTCTGAGGCGCAGAGACCAGTAGCCAGAATGCCGAGGTTGTAAGGACCTCTACGACTTACATCAGAGACCGTCAGGACAGCTGAACTCTACGTTACCTGTCTGACCTAATACCCAGAAGGCACGGTGGCACCCCTCAGAGGCCGGGGCGTGCTAGTCCCTATAAACAGCCTCAAGCCACCAGTCATACGGGTTATGTCCTATCCTATCCGGGGGACAGAAAGAGAGATAACATCTGTGAGGACCTTATGTGAAGCTTTAAGCAGTAAGGGACTACACCACCACAGCACTAGAGCAAGGCTTTTGATTTCCACCTGGGTAAGGGGACGCCTAGCTTGCCTTCAAGCCGGCCAGACCATGCTTGCCAAGTGATTTGGTGCTCTGGACTGTGGATGCTGAAGTCTTCAGTAAACAAGGTAAAGAGACTGCAAACCTGTGTCCTCGTTCTTTACTGCACCTTCCACCATCTTCCATCTACACTACGGGAGCCCTGGGGATACACTTCATCTATGGGAAGTTATACCATCTAGCTGCCATAACATCACCCCAGAGGACCCCTTAACCCCTTTCTGACCTCGGACGGCATAGTACGTCCGAGGTCAGGTACCCCGCTTTGATGCATCAAAGCCGGGACACATCAGCTGTTTTGAACAGCTGACATGTGCCCGCAATAGCGGCAGATGAAATCGCGATTCACCTGCCGCTATTAACTAGTTAAATGCCGCTGTCAAACGCAGACAGCGGCATTTAACCGGCGCTTCCGGCCGGCCGGAAATGAGCACATCGCCGACCCCCGTCACATGATCGGGGGTCAGCGATGCTTCTGCAGTGTAACCATAGAGGTCCTTGAGACCTCTATGGTTACTGATCTCCGGTAGCTTTGAGCGCCACCCTGTGGTCGGCGCTCACAGCACACCTGCATTTCAGCTGCATAGCAGCGATCTGATGATCGCTGCTATGTAGCAGAGCCGGTCGCGTTGTGCCAGCTTCTAGCCTCCCATGGAGGCTATTGAAGCATGGCAAAAGTAAAAAAAAAAATAAAAAATAAAAAAAAAGTGAAAAAAAATAAATAAATAAAAGTTTAAATCACCCCCCTTTCGCCCCATTCAAAATAAATCAATAAAAAAAAAAATCAAAACTACGCATATTTGGTATCACCGCGTTCAGAATCGCCCGATCTATCAATTAAAAAAAAGCATTAACTTGATCGCTAAACGGCGTAGCGACAAAAAAAATCGAAACGGCAGAATTATGTTTTTTTGGTCGCTGCGACATTGCATTATAATGCAATAACGGGCGATCAAAAGAACGTATCTGCACCAAAATGGTATCATTAAAAACGCCAGCTCGGCACGCAAAAAATAAGCCCACACCTGACCCCAGATCATGAAAAATGGAGACGCTACGGGTATCGGAAAATGGCGCAATTTTTTTTTTTAGCAAAGTTTGGAATTTTTTTCACCACTTAGATAAAAAATAACCTAGATATGTTAGGTGTCTATGAACTCGTACTGACCTGGAGAATCATAATGGCAGGTCAGTTTTAGCATTTAGTGAACCTAGCAAAAAAGCCAAGCAAAAAACAAGTGTGGGATTGAACTTTTTTTGCAATTTCACCGCACTTGGAATTTTTTTCCCGATTTCTAGTACACGACATGGTAAAACCAATGATGTCGTTCACAAGTACAACTCGTCCCGCAAAAAATAAGCCCTCACGTGGCCATATTAACAGAAAAATAAAAAAGTTATGGCTCTGGGAAGGAGGGGAGCGAAAAACGAACACGGAAAAATGGAAAATCCCAAGGTCATGAAGGGGTTAAAGCAGCGTCGGTCCCCATTGACCGAACACCACAGGTGGCATCACGAACATAAACTTTATCCCCTTTAAAGACCTTTCCCTTTTACGTTGATGCCCAGGGCCACGGACCGGGTCGCCACCGTGACATCCCCCTGTGAACCGCAGGACGCGGTACCGAGTACCCCACGGCCCTGTGGGCGCGTCAAATGTGTTGCATGGATTTATGTATTTCTATATCATCTATGGAATGTGCTGCTCAGACATTGTGGGGGCATCACAGCCTCACCAGATCTCAATTATAAGACAATATTTACAGCTGCAACTGTTTTTCCCTGTCCCATAATGAGAGTTATCTTATCCATTGCTTAATATTTTTTTAAGTCCTCTTTAAGGCAGTTGGATAGAGTAGTGTAAGTAGAGTACTATTGCCTCATCTATATAGCAGCGTCAAGATGGTTTCCTCTACTTAGCACCATAGTGTGGCGTATCTGGAGTTTATGGGCCCCAGTGCAATATTTGGACCTTGCCCCCACCAGTATTTTGGTCAGATGTACTGACCTCTGTAATAATGCCTCCTGTTCTGGACCAATTCCTATTATAATGACCTCCAACCTGTGTCCCATCCTGTAATAATGTCCACCTTCCTAGCCTCATCCTGTAATTATGGTCTCTGTCCAGGTCCCCATCCTAGCCACCATTGTGCAATAATGCCTCCATCATGGGTCCTTTCTGTAATAATATAATTCATCCTGGCCCCATACTGTCATAGTGTCCCCCTGTCCTGACGTCTTCTTATAATAATGTTCCCCATCTGTTGCTCTTCTCTAACACATTGAAAAAAAAAAACAAAATTATTCTTCAGGAGCGAGAACAATTCATCAGTCCTTGCTCCTGCGGTGAGCAGCGTCCTCTTGACCCTCCCTAGCAGATGCATTGGGCAGACGGCACATGCAGTGATGCCTTGCGTTGCCTGTAACTGGGCATGCTTACATAAAATGTGGGCTTCTGATCGGCCAGTGGCCTGTATAGTAAGGCTAAGTTCACATCAGCGTTTGAGTCCACAGCCTGGTGTTGCGGACTTCTTTCCTTAAGCTCCGCCTACTTCCACATGCTTCCTGCATACCTATCTTTAACATTGGGTACACAGGAACATGTGCTGTGTGCGTATGCATCCGCATGCGTTGTTTTGACGTGCCTGCCGAACGCAAGAAAATGCAACGTGTTCGGAGGGCATGTCAAAACGAGGCACGCGGACGCATCCACATACAACGCATGTCCCTGCGTACCCAATGTTAAAGATAGCAAAAGAAAAAAGGAATGTAGTCAGGTTACAGGTCTTAGACGAAATCCCCAGACCTGCCAACGCCCAGCACGGTTCGGGGTGAGCACCCACAGCAAATGAAGACAAACAGAGAAATGATCCAGCTGGAAGTGGAGGCAGTTCAGACTTTGTGAGACTTTATTAGACAACTAAAGCGATAAATAGTTCTTCAAAAAGAAAAATGTTTACATAGCAAACACCTGGCACACCAGTGAGGAGGATCAACGCATTTCAACTAAGAAGTCTTACTCATGATCTGCCTCCACTTCCAGCTGGATAATTTCTCTGTTTGTCTCCAATGTTAAAGATAGGTACACAGGATGCTTGCGGAAGTAGGCGGAGCTAAGGAAAAATATCCGCAGCGCCACGCTGCGGACTCAAACGCTAAAGTGAACTTGGCCTTATTGGCACAATACATTTCAGCTGAATGTGTGTTCTTGGACATAAATTCTGGTGAAAGTGACTCTTGCATTGGCAGGCCCTCTTCCCTTTATGCACTGGCTTCTCAAGGTCTCACCTGGTCTCTGACTTCTCCACATAGCTTAAACTTATATGTAGTAACTGTCATGGTTCCACCCCTCAGTGTGTCTGAGATGCAGTTACTGACCACTGAGCCATCCAATCTTGTACAGGGACGAGCTGAAGCTGTCAGCATGTTGATTTACAGCTGGGACTGGGTGTTCATTGTTCCAGGTGATTGCCCGGCTACTTAACTAGGCTGTTATTCCCAGATCTCTGCCAGACATATTTTCAGCTACTGTGTGGTTTGTCTCTCTGTGCCTTGCGTTCTGTTTGTAGATCTTTCGTTGCCTGACCTTGGACCTCGTTCTTACCATCTGTCTGTTTAACCCCTTCTGCTGTGATCCGTTATCCTTCTGGTATTCTGACCTTGAAACATTACCTACTACGTCTTTGTCTCTTCCTTCTGTTTATGATGTACCCTCCTGGCTTTTGACCTTGGACTCATTTACTCTACCATCTTTCGGCATGGCCGTGAGAAGTGACTCCGTGTCACAGTAATTTTTACTTTCTCTCTTATTCCCTCATTATGACATTTATTGGTTTTATGGATAGCTGCTGCTGCCAACAATTATTTACTGTATAAAGTGACTATTAAGATAATGGACTTACTGTTACGCTAGTTTATTGGCACATAAGTGTCACCAGATACAGGTCATTTGTGCTTGTGTGCTCTCATGCGATGGGCATGTCCATTTTACCCACAGGGGCAACTTTTACACATGATAAAGAAGTTATAATTGAAGGGACATCCAGCTGAAATTATAGCATCAGCTGAGGCTATGCAGGAGGGACAGGAGCTAGCGCTTGGTGAACTGTTTGAGATTGTCTTCACTGTATGACCTCTCATTCGTGTTTGTAATTGTAATAGTTTTGTGTTCTCTGCCATTTTGTGGTTGCTATATGTCCGAGTAAAACAGTAAATTGTCATACAATATCTGAGTGCTGAATAATTTTGCTGAAAGCTGCAAGCCGCAGCACAAACTACCAAACATCAAAACCTATAAGTTACATCAGGATTGAATGTAGAGTAAGACTTGAGCACTCGAGTTCTGTTACTGAGAACAACTTGCTTGTTTCTTTTTCCTGCACATAAACATCTGGCTCCTATTCCCTGTCCTTGATATGATGTCTATGTAGTAAGTGCATATAATAAATAATAGGGATTCAAGTGCTCTGTAGCCACAGCCTCTTGTAAAGACGGATCCGGTCAACATTCCGCCTGACACGGAATAGTAGCTGCTGCTTCTGATTATTGATTGTGATCCCGCACACATTACAGTGTTTTGCTCCCTGTCATTCCACAGAACAAAATTAAGCTTTGGAACTCTAATTAATTCTGATGAGAGGCTTAGCCGCTAATCAGCACCACAGTTTGAAGACAATGACAGCCTCCCCACAAAGCAGGCGGGAGGCATAACAAGTACAGATCTGCTTAATTAGATTTTAATTATTGCCAGTTAGAAACTGCCGCGTTCTGCCATCTGCATTCTGATCGCAATGGGAAAGTGGACTTTTCATTTGCTAGTGCAGGGCTGAATAAGTGGAGCAATAAAGCGTTCTCTGGCTCTCCGTACATTGGTTTATAGCGCTGATTGTCATAATTGAGTACATCTGTTTGTGAAGATAGTATTGCAACCGGGAATTTCAGACTTGTTCTTCCTTTTGGTGGAGTAATAATTTACATACCTGTCTCCGTCCTATAATCTGTTGTCTGGACAGAGATGGAAGCCATTTACAGCGATGGGAACTAAGACTAGTGCAGGAGCAGAAATTATGGGTACAAGTTTGGCGAAATAATAATAGTCCAGGAGGTTCATCAGAGATTTCTTATCTATAGACAACTTATTACACGGCAGGTTTAATGATGACCTTTCAGCAGTGGCATAACTAGAGTCAGTCAGAAGGGTCCCAGTGCAAAAATTTGGACCTGCCCATCCCCCTGCATGTTGGCCAGTTGTATGGGCCCTTGTAGCTTTCTAAATCGTATAAAGACACATGTGTTGCCCCTACCCTCCTTCACAATGTAGTAATGCCCCCAATCCTGGGTCCCTTTCAGGTATATATGTCAGTCCATCATGGGCCCCTTCCTGGTATACATCCCCCTCTTCCTGGGACCCTTCCAGGTATATATGTCCCCCAATCTGCCTCCACATAAAAAAAAAAAAAGAAAAAAAAACATTTTACTCACCTCCCTGTGGCCCCAAGACGCGCGGCATCCTCTTCTGTAGCCCATGCAGAGGCTGGCAGCTGACAACGGCATGTCTGCTATGGCAATGCTTGACGTCGCTGCCATGCAACATCAACGCCTGTCATGCCAACGTCAGCTGCAGACCTCTGATTGGACGTTGACGTGTATTGCAGTGCCGAGACTTGACAGGTCTCTGCGCCAGAATATATTTCTAGCTGAAATATGTGTTAGAGGTGACGGGCCCCTGTCCAGCACAGACCTGCCGTGGGTGCGATCGCGATCGTTATGCCCCTGCCTGTCAGATGTCTTGATATATTATGATATATAATGCACTACATGGATTTTCCCTTTGGGGCAAAAAAAAGGAGAAAGTAGTGCTTTTCTGAGCATAGTGGAAGAGTATTAATATCACCATTAAAAGAAAAGCCAGTCACCTGCTAAGGTTGTGCAGGTAGGGCACAACTCCATACACGTCTTATACATGAAACAAATGGGTACAACCAATCTGATTGGTATGTGATAATCCTCCAAGGAGAGTTCCAAAAGATTGTGACTGGGGGAAGAAAACCCAGGTGACAGATGTTCCAAGTGAAAAAAGTAGATACATCCCCAAAAACGATGTAATAATAATAAAAACATTTTAATAAAACCAAAACGCGTTCTGCCTGTATCCAGCCTTCCTCAGGTATCTAGGAGGATATAGGATACCTCCTTAAAAATAAGTCACCTACTGCCTCATGACTGGGAGATAACTCCCAAATAAAATTCACCAGTAGGAAAAAACGCTTTAAAGATAAGCATCTGTATCCAGCTTTCCTGTAGTTTTTTTATTTGAAAAAGACACTAGTTCAGCAGCAAGTACTGTTAACCCTTGCAGCTTCTCTTTAAAAAGTCTTTTATTCCTACTGGTGAATTCTATCTGGGAGTTAACTCCTAACCACAAGGCAGCAGAGACTGTTATTCTTAAAGCTGTGCCCCATATCCTCCCATACACCTGAGGAAGACTGGATATAGCCGAAATGGGTTGTGGTTTTAATGGCTGTTCTTTATTATTTTTACATCATTTTTGACATGTTGGACAAGGAGAGGATATGTGGGGTCTCGTGCTGATCACGGGGAGGCTATGTAGGTCTCATGCTGGTCATGTGGAGGCTATGTGGGGTCTCTTACGGTATATAAGGGGCTGTGTGGGGGCTCATACGATTTATAGAAGGGGCTGTGTGTGGGCTCAAGCGGTATATAGGAGGATGTCAGCATACATAATTCTACTCAATATTAAGGGATACAATTAATATTAATATAAAATAATTAATGTTAATATTAATAATGAGCAGAATTAATTTCAGCCTATTGGTTCAGCCCTCCTCAACAATCACGGTCTCTCATGTGGCCCCTCGGGAAAATTCATTGCCTATCCTTGCTTTAGAGAAAAAAAAAAAAAAGTGTACCCCGAAAAAACATCACCTCCTAAAATAAATAAGCATGCCCTCACACACCCATCTAGGAAAAAAAATCAGAAAGGTTATGACTACCAAAACATAAAAAAAAAATTAGATTTATCATCATTAAGTTTTTCAATATCTGTGATGTATACTGTGTGCAGAATTGTTAGGCAAGTTGTATTTTGATCACATGATACTTTTTATACATGTTGTCCTACTCCAAGCTATTCAGGCTTGAGAGCCAACTACCAATTAAGTAAATCAGGTGATGTGCATCTCTGTAATGAGGAGGGGTGTTGTCTAATGACATTGTAGCGCCCCCACTGCCGCAGGGCCGAGGGGTACCCGGTACCGGGCCTCTGAGTCTCTGCTCTGGGGTTGTCACGGTGGCTAGACCCGGTCTGTGACCCTGCTGAGGGGCATACAGTAATAGATGTGGATAGTGGTGGTGGTGCGGTGCAGTAAATAACGAGGACACCAGGTTGCAGTCTCTTTACCTCTTTACTGAAGATCTCTGGGTCCTCAATCCGGAATACGGTTAACCAGGCTGCGCAAGTCCGGCCGGTCCAATGGCACCTCCAGAGTTCTCTTTGCAGGTGGAAATCTGTGCCTTCCTGCTAGCGCTATGTGTTGTGGTCCTTCCCTGCTGTGCTTACGGAAAGTCCCCACAACTGTTGTGTCTGTTTCTTAAGTTCCCTCACAACTCGATTAGATGATGTTCTGCTAATCTTCCGTCCCTCCCTGATGTTACGGTTAGGACGGCACCCGTATAACGGGTAGGCTCGGAGCTCTTCCGGGACCCTAGAGTCGCCCCTCTCCACAAGTTGCCCCCTATGTCTTCGTAGGTGATTTAGGTGAGACAGCCCGCCTGTGACTGACTGTCCTGCCGTTGGTTTGAAGTATTGCCTGGAGCTAGATATATGAATACTTCCTCGGCGTTCCGGCTGCCGGTTGTGCGCCTCAGTAGGATGTTGCCTCGATCTTACAGCACGACTCCTACTGGTAATCTCCTTCTTGCTTTGATCTCGTTTCTCACTCAGCACAATCTATCTCGCTTCTAATCCTTCCTTGGGCACCGCCACTATGCTGAGCAGGCACGGTCCCGTGACGTTCTCTCAAGTTGCCAGGCCTCTGTCAGGATCCCACCCCCGACAGGGGCCCTACCGAATCTTCCCCCACAACACCCTCTGCCACAAGGTGTTGCCTGGTTCCAACCCAGTCAGCTTTCTCTCTAACTTCCTGCCTGACCCCCAGTTTTACCAGTATGTGAGGAGTGGCCTAATGAATAGAACCCTTAGCTCCCCCTGGAGGCCCGACTGTGAAATGTATTGGTGTCTGTGATACCTGGTCAGATGAACTCCTTCAGTGCCATCAGACGTACCATCGCTCCCCTTAGTGGCGGAGCCACAGTACTGCAACGACCAGGACTCTGGGGCGCTGCAACTTCAAAACCCTATATAAGGTGTGCTGAATTATTAGGCAACTTCCTTTTTCCTTGGCAAAATGGGTCAGAAGAGAGATTTGACGGGCTCTGAAAAGTCCAAAATTGTGAGATGTCTTGCAGAGGGATGCAGCAGTCTTGAAATTGCCAAACTTTTGAAGCGTGATCACCAAACAATCAAGCGTTTCATGGCAAATAGCCAACAGGTTTGCAAGAAGCATGTCGGGCAAAAAAGGCGCAAAATAACTGCCCATGAATTGAGGAAAATCAAGCGTGAAGATGCCATTTGCCACCAGTTTTGCCATATTTCAGAGCTGCAATGTTACTGGAGTAACAAAAAGCACAAGGTGTGCGATACTCAGGGACATGACCAAGGTAAGGAAGGCTGAAAAACGACCACCTTTGAACAAGAAACATAAGATAAAACGTCAAGACTGGGCCAAGAAATATCTTAAGACTGACTGTTCAAAGGTTTTATGGACTAATGAAATGAGAGTGACTCTTGATGGGTCAGATGGATGGGCCAGAGGCTGGATTAGTAAAGGGCAGAGAGCTCCACTCCGATTCAGACGCCAGCAAGGTGGAGGTGGGGTACTGCTATGGGCTGGTATCATCAAAGATGAACTTGTGGGACCTTTTCGGGTTGAGGATGGAGTGAAGCTCAACTCCCAGACATACTGCCAGTTTCTAGAAGACAACTTCTTCAAGCAGTGGTACAGGAAGAAGTCGGTATCGTTCAAGAAAACATGATTTTCATGCAGGACAATGCCCAGTCACATGCCTCCAACTACTCCACAGCATGGCTGGCCAGTAAAGGTCTCAAAGAAGAAAAAATAATGACATGGCCCCCTTGTTCATCTGATCTGAACCCCATAGAGAACCTGTGGTCCCTCATAAAATGTGAGATCTACAGGGAGGGAAACAGTCCACCTCTCGGAACAGTGTCTGGGTGTCTGTGGTGGCTGCTGCACGCAATGTTGATCGTAAACAGATCAAGCAAATGACAGAATCTATGGATGGAAGGCTGTTGAGTGTCATCATAAAGAAAGGTCGCTATATTGGTGACTAATTTTTTGGGGTTTTGTTTTTGCATGTCAGAAATGTTTATTTCTAAATTTTGTGCAGTTATATTGGTTTACCTGGTGAAAATAAACAAGTGAGATGGGAATATGTTTGGTTTTTATTAAGTTGCCTAATAATTCTGCACAGTAATAGTTACCTGCACAAACAGATATCCCCCTACGATAGCCAAATCTAAAAACCTCACTCCAACTTCTAAAAATATTAAGCTTTGATATTTACGAGTCTTTTGGGTTGATTGAGAACATAGTTGTTGATCAATAATAAAAATAATCCTCTAAAATACAACTTGCCTAATAATTCTGCACATAGTGTATTCCAAGTTAGTGCCATTTTATAGAATACAAATTTTCTGCAAAAAAAAACGTAATACAGATACATGGATGGAAAAAACTGAAACATTATTGTCTTCAAAGTGGAATTATGAAGAAAGATAAAAAGTGCAGTCCTAAAGGCTTTAGGAGGAGACCGATTCTGGAACAGTTTTTCTTTTTCTTCTGTGCCCCTTCATTCCAAAGTTATGAACCCCCAAAATAATTATGCATACTTTAACTTTCAACCATCTGGGCGTATACCACAGAATTTCACCGTGGGCGTGGGTGGCCTTGTTTTGATTGGCCAATGTCAAAGAAGAAGAAGCAAATGCCCAGAGAGAAGTTCTGTGGAACACGCTTGGTTCCTGGAAAGGCAAACCTGCACCATTATTACCAGCGGGTATAACTTTGCAATGGTGAGGCACAGAAGAAAAAGAAAAACTGTTCCAGAATCGGTGAAACAGTGACAATTGGAGAAATTAAAGGGAACCTATCACCCCGTTTTTTAAAAATTAGATAAAAATAGTGTGAAATAGGGGCAGAGCTGGGCTTTACATTAGTGCCTTTTTGGTGCCTTTACACCCCCGTTAGGCTGCCGAAATACCTTTGTGAAGTGGCCGTTTTGTCCTGTCACTCAAGTTGGTCAGGTCGGATGGGCGTGGTCACAGCGCTGTTTCTCCCCCAGATCAGGCTCATCATTACGTTGGTGGCGTAGTGGTGTGCGCATGTCCAAAGAGAAGATCCACTGCCCAGGAGACTCAAAACAGCGCGGTCTACGCTATTCGACGTTTACCGGTGGGCGCGGCCATCTTTCCTGTGGCCGCGCGTGTGCAGATGGAGCGCTCTGCTGCCCGGGGCTTCAGGAAAATGGCCGCGGGATTCCGCGCGTGCGCAGATGGAGATCGCGGCGGCCATTTTCCTGAAGCCCCAGGCAGCAGAGCGCTCCATCTGGGCACGTGCGGCCACAGGAAAGATGGCCGCGCCCACCGGTAAACGGCGAATAGCGTAGACCGCGCTGTTTTGAGTCTCCTGGGCAGTGGATCTTCTCTTTGGACATGCGCACACCACTACGCCACCAACGTAATGATGAGCCTGATCTGGGGGAGAAACAGCGCTGTGACCACGCCCATCCGACCTGACCAACTTGAGTGACAGGACAAAACGGCCACTTCACAAAGGTATTTCGGCAGCCTAACGGGGGTGTAAAGGCACCAAAAAGGCACTAATGTAAAGCCCAGCTCTGCCCCTATTTCACACTATTTTTATCTAATCTTTAAAAAACGGGGTGATAGGTTCCCTTTAAGGAGTTTAAAATTATAAATAAAATGAAATGTCCTGTTTTAATAGAAGGATCACGTATATTATCATAGTCTTGGTGCACTTGGCCCAGAAACATTGCCCTGTCAGATGCCATTCATTTATAATATAACAGTGAATGGTGGAACAAATACAGAAGCCACACACCTCACTGACTGCTTTAGTTTCTTCTGCAGTAGGCAGATGGTTTCCATACACTGCAAATATTCTTCCCCTGCTGCTACTATAGGAATCCTGGGAATGCCTTACCTTGTGTCCTAATAGTAAATGATCCCTCATTAATACAACTGATTGTATCTCCTGCATCTCTTCCCAAGGGCCTTGGACTGTGGGAAGGATTGAGGCTGAGCTACAGTATCTGCTCTCCAGCTGATAACATAGAGAGCCATCTCCTGATTGCCATTGTAGTCTCCTAACAATCACACCACATGCTCCACTTGCTCACAGTAACCCATAAAATGCTGCCCATGAGTTCATTTATTATGCTAATTCTCGTCATTCTGAATGCAGTTAACTAAACTCTGTTACAATAAAGGTGCAATACAATATCAATGATGACACCGAACTAAGAAAAAGTGACAATACTGGTCATAACCACTATCATCAGAGGAGTATCTTTGGTTCCTTAGCTCAATGCAAAATCTGTTCCTTGCCCCCACCTATCATGCATAAGTAATAGCCTTTACGTATTGGGCAAACGTTCCAAGGTCCAACTGCAACTGCAAGCCCTGCACCGTGTATGGTTACCCAAAATGTGCAATGTATGACGTGATACATCGACTAGTGGGTGAGATGATCATTAGTAATAGAAGCTGTTTAAAGGAGTTCTCCACTACTTTTATTTTCACAACCATTCCAATTTCCACAATATAACATTGATGAGGGTCTGACATCTGGCACCTCAGCTGGTCAGCTGGTATCACCACTGCCAGCGGCCGGATGTAAGCGGTGTTTAGAGCAGAACAGTAGCTCACTACACTATTAACGTCCCTCTCCCCATTGAAAGCACATAATTACTTTGGTAAACCAATCATGATTGTGTATAGGGGAGTTGGGAGAGAAAGCTGAGCCGAGCGGGTGAATGGGCACCATAACTATTCATCAATCTGGGTACAAATCGCTTGCAGCCTGATGGATGATGGAATGCTGGCGGAGGCCGACACTGAGTCTTCATGCTTCCCCCCCCAACACACGGTCCCGCTTCTGACGGCAACGGGCGGTCACCGGTTTTGCCCGTTGAGCCCCTAGTCCAATAAAGAGCCGAAGTGTGGCGCTGTGCACAAGTCTCTGCTCGGCGTGTGCTTCCCCTGTGGTTGGTGCTCACAGCACACCTGCATTTCTGCTACATAGCAGCGAACATCAGATCGCTGCTATGTAGCAGAGCCGATCGAGTGGTGCCAGCTTCTAGCCTCCCATGGAGGCTATTGAAGCATGGCAAAAGTAAAAAAAAAAAAAATGTTTTTAAAAATATGAAATAAAAAAAATATGAACGTTTAAATCACCCCCTTTTGCCCCATCCAAAATAAAACAATAAAAAAAATAAAAATCAAATCTACACATATTTGGTATCGCCGCCTTCAGAATCGCCCGATCTATCAATAAAAAAACGCATTAACCTGATCGCTAAACAGCGCAGCAAGAAAAAAAAATTAGAAACTCCAGAATTACGTTTTTTTGGTCGCCGCGACATTGCATTAAAATGCAATAACGGGCGATCAAAAGAACGTATCTGCACAAAAGTGGTATAATTAAAAACGTCAGCTCAGCACGCAAAAAATAAGCTACGGGTATCAGAAAATGGCGCTTTTTTTTATTTATTTTTTTTTTAAGCAAAGTTTGGAATTTTTTTTTCACCACTTAGATAAAAAATAACCTAGACATGTTTGTTGTCTATGAACTCATAATGACCTGGAGAATCATAATATCAGGTCAGTTTTAGCATTTAGTGAACCTAGCAAAAAAGCCAAACAAAAAACAAGTGTGGGATTGCACTATTTTTTGCAATTTCACCACACTTGGAATTTTTTTCCCATTTTCTAGTACAAGACATGGTAAAACCAATAATGACTTTCAAAAGTACAACTCGTCCCGCAAAAAACAAGCCCTCACATGGCCATATTGATGGAAAAATAAAAAAGTTATGGCTCTGGGAAGGAGGGGAGCGAAAAACGAAAACACAAAAACGAAAAAGGGCCGCGGCATGAAGGGGTTAAATTGTTTTGCAGCATTTCCGAGTTTTATGGAGGCTCATTCACAAATATCAACACATACTTTATGGGGACAGAACAATCAGTGATCTAGTTACATGTGGTCTCCATGTTACACTGGGTGATGTGATGGCCACAACTCTGATGTTTCCCTGCCCTGCTCCAGATGATTGGTCTCTCCCTATGTACCCAAATGTGACAGATCTGTTAGTAAACTGGTGGGGGAAAAGCCAACTTGGGGCTGCACTGAACTAGTCAGGCTTCTCCCTACGGTTCCCAGAAGGCTTTTCAAAACTCTCTCTGAAACACCAGAGCATTTCAGAATAAAACATACATGACTGCAATCACGCAGCCAGTGTTATGCGCAGGAGTAACTACTTTGTAGCGATTCGCATTGGGCGAGCAAAAGCTCAGTCACAAACGCATTTAGCGCAAGCCACCACTGCTAGGCAAGTCCAGAGCCCTTCCCAGACTGCTGTCATCTGGTGACGCGGACAATGTAGTCTGGTAACAAGAGTAAATCCAAAGCTAGCAGTATAAAACCAAAATGAAAACCAAAGTGAAATGCCAGGACAATAGGTAATAAAAAAGAACCAATAACGACCCTTAGCAACTACTGAGAAGCAACCCGAATCCAACCAGGAAGCACTCACCATATCACGATGCAAAGGAACTGAATAAACAGCATTGATCTGGATTAGTAGCAGGCCTTAAATAGCCAGCCCAAATCTAATGATAACAATCAGGTGATGCATTCTTCCCAGTCATGTCCAGGGAGACATATCCTGCTTACCTGTAGAGCAGAGTACACAGATTCCCACCACTGACTAACACTAGGCAAGGCAGCATCCTGCATTGCCTGCCAACCGGAAGACAAAGCATCCCATGTCTCCCAGGCCGCAAAACAAGCGTTCCATGTTCCCACATTGCTCACCACTTCCACACATGAAGCCCCACCATGTGTAGTCGTACCACCCAAGTGCGCGATAGCACCACCCCCAGCGCTGACAGCAAGCATGAATGTAATGACAGGTTCTCTTTAAATAACTTAGATTGTATTGGCCAGGACCTATATCTTGGCTATTTGACTTCATCTTAAAATTAGCAAAAAATCAACAGAATAAATGCGCATTAGACCTGAGGGACGCAGATTTTGACTGTGTGTTGCAAATATGTAGAATCCACTCTGCGCTCAGTTTTCTGTTTGTCACTTACATACTTTAACACACAAATTGTCCCTGCTACATATACAGATGCAGCCAGTAGCACAGCGCTCCATGTGAATTAGGAATTGGTTATTACTTGAATTAACAACGCCTGATGCATCCTCACGTATTCCTGCATATTTGTCACACAGATTAAAGGAGCAGATAGCAAAACATTTGCTAGAAAAACATCAATAAAGTCCCCCTGCTGCTTCCCGTGGGAAGGCTAGAAAGGCTCCTTGGCTAGAAAGAGAAAATTAAGATTGTCCGTTTCTGTTTTATCCAAAGGTAGCGGCATAGAATACACAAGACTGACTGCGGAAAAATCTAAACTACGGTCAGTGTTCTTTGTTTGTTTTTTTAACAAAGGAAGATGTCCATGAAGGATGATTTTAAGCAAGCTTAAAAATCCTTTTCACCTGACGGGCAAGCATTTGGACAGGCAGGTGAAAATCCTTTTCACCTGACGGGCAAGCATTTGGACAGGCAAGTTTTAGGGAAATGACTATTCTTAGACATGTTTGTTCCTGTTAATCGTCCAGTGTAAGTGCATGATCATGCTTGCTGCGCCAGAGTCTCAGTCCATATGCTGCACAGAGTTGAGCAGCCTAATGTTGGAATGATGCTAGGTAAGTTTTTTTTTATTATTTTTTGTTGTCAGTCAGCACTTGTGAGGCAGGGGAGAACTGTGGCAGACATCATGCTGTGTGCATGTGTGCTTTTTCTATCTGCTGTCATTCTCCTGCAATGAGAGCTTTTATCTTTCATAATGTACAGCTGGTTTCAATGGAGCTCAGTACAACTCGCCTCTTTAGACAGAAGTGATCAACCTTTATAGGCTGCGTTCCCACATTGTAGTGTTTTTTGCTGCCTTTTTTGAAAATTGTGACAAGTCAGTGAATTTTTGCCACAAGTGTAGCAAAAAAACAAACTGTGACAACAACTTGTAAAAGCAGCCTTAATAAATTGACAACTGGATGTTAACATTCCTATTTCAAAAGCCTGAGTCACTACCATTCAATCTGGAGGAAAAATAATGACAGCCAGTTGTCAATTAGGCCATGGCTACACAGAGACTTTGACTGTGTTCATACAAAGTGGTTAGGGGAGAAATAGCATCATATCCACCTACACCCCAATCCCCCATAATTCCACAAATGCTGTACAGTAGATGCATACAACTGCTGTAAGCACATGAATGCAGCACCAGAACCACCGTCAGTACATTCAGTACATCATGCAGCGCGAGAACTACTGTGAGTACGTGAATGCAGTTCCAGAATCACCGTCAGTACATGAATGCAGTTCCAGAATCACCGTCAGTACATGATTGCAGTGCCAGTCTCACTGTCAGTGCATGAATAAATCACCAAGCTTAGTACAGCAATCCATTGTAGTGTTAGGTCTGCCCAATAAACAATTGTGTCGCATGAACCTATAACTCCCAGTATGTCATTAAAAATGGTAAGGAGATGCTGGCAGTTGCTGTTACCAGTATCACAAGTAGACCGTTACATCCAGGTACCCTAAAGACAACTTCTTTCTTCAGCAGCACATTCCAACACGGTGCCTTTAAAAATAAAAGTATTATTATACTGTCCCATAAATATAAATGTCTCCCATGCTGCACCCCAGAATAAATAATTGTTGTGCTTCCTGCACAAAATACCCACCCTATACTGCCGCTCTGCAAAATATCCACACACACTGACCCTGTGCAAAATATCCCCGTGCCCACACACTGCCCCCCTGCAACATTCCCCCCCCATACACTGCCCATTTGCAGAATATCACACACAGTGCTCCTCTGAATAAAGCTGCCCTCCATTCCCCAACATTGCCTCTCAGAAAACTGTGCCCCCTTTCACAATTTGCTTCCCCATCAGAAATTATACATTTAATCTTCGGCTCCTCCTGGAGCGCTTACCTTGCCCACCACGCTGTATCTTCTCCTCTGCGGCCCTGGCGCCTGCATCAATGTTATGCTGCCCACGGGACTGTATCTGGTGTGTCCCGGCAGCCCACTGAGTATCTGTCCAGGATGGGTCTGTGCAGATGCAACAGCACAGAAGATGCAGACAGAGCGGTAACGTGAACCAGTAGGTTATTTTACTTAATACAAACAATTTAAGTAACAGAAATGCAGAACCCAACATTTTTGTAAATTTACAGGAAGTCATTAAATTAGTTCGCAATACTAAACATTATTATTCTATCTAAAGGTTATTATGCTACAAGTATATGTAGAGGACAATACAGCATCTTTAAAAATACAGTTCTAAATCACAGAAATTAACTATTGTGCCAAACAATATTTTTGACTGGCACACTTGTCCGTGGTATGTCGAGGTCTGTGTGGTAATGAATACCATCGTCATTGAGTCACTAAGTCTGTCGCTTCAGTCACAGTAACAGGCCCTAACGGGAGTCAATGCTGCCTCTCCGATAGGCCACCAGTCTATTGCCGATGAGTCACCACCAAAGCGCTATTCCGGCTGCTTACATCTCTTAGAGCGCAACTCTCTCCGTACTTTGATCGATGCCTTCCAGTTTCTGCTCTCTTGGTAGTCCGTACCCCTTTAACTGATCACACAATTGCTCAAATCTTCAAATAGTCCTCTAGTTACACTTCTTAATCACCGACAACTCAGACCTCAGTCCTCCTCCTTCTCTCTGTGATCCAGCTGGGTGTGGCTGTAAGCAAGTTCAGCCGTCTGTAGCCTGACCTCTCACAAGTCCAGACTGTGACCTCCACCTCTTGTCTGGTCCCCAGGGCCTGCTTATGAGTCTTTCACTCTTCCTCTTCCTTAGGGTATGTTTCCATGGGGTGTATTGGCAGCACTTTGAACGCAGTAGATACCCCGCTCCACACAAAGCGCTGCCCCCTGTTGTACGCTCGGTGATACCGGAGGTGTTCATTGAACACATGCAGAATCACTGCATCGTATTCATAGACTGGATTATTTATCTTGAAATAGACATGCTGCCGTCTGGAAAGACACGCCGCATCTCTGGTTACGAAGGGCCACCGGATGTGGCCCTGCATGCATAGTGGAGACAGGATTTCATAAAATCCCCTCCACTATGCTGTAATATCTGGACACTGCGCCTGTACGCAGCGTCCAATCCGCAGCAAATCCTGAAGGTTTCCTGAACGTGGAAACATACCCTTACAGTTCTACTAATGCTAAAGCTCTATTTACGAGAGCTGTCACTCAAGGAGCAGCGCCGATCCTGCCAGAAACCAGGAACTAAGGAAACTAAGGAAATTGCATAGCTCTGAGCTGCTTAAGGGACAACTTGAGAATTCTTCTTTAACAATGGATGGAATTAGATAAAATGCTGAAAGTATACAGCATGTGCTCTAGTTTCATTCATGTCTTATGGATCACCATAGACTTTAATGACCAAGTCTGATCGGCAAATTCTGATAAGAATAGAACATGTTCAGAGTCTCATGGACTGGAATTGTGATTTCACAAAACTACTATATTTTTGCCACAATTTTAGGCACAATTTTAGGCAAAATCAACCCTAAAAATATTTTCACTCAGAACTGTATTTTCTTCACCATAGTTCTGCAGTAAAGAACATCCTAGACTCTTTGCACTGCAGGGAAATCCATGGTAAAAAATCTACAGCGTGCAGCAAAAGAATGACAAATAGTCAAAAGTTGTTTAGTTGTTGAGCGAGATCAAAAATGCTCTTCATTTGTCCTATTTTTGTGACTTTTACTACAACAAAATTATATGTTCTTCAAAATTTTTCACAAAAATTTCAGGTGTATATAAAATTACTTCAGGAGGGAGTGGAGCCGGGAGTGTGTTTTGCAACGTTTTAAAAATTTGACGTTGATGAATCTGCCAAAAATTTCTGGAAATCTTAAACCTTTTATTAAGTCTATTTTATATGTGTTTCCTTGTTTTGTTTCTTTTCTTTTTTTATGTCTGTCTTTATAGACAGACATAAAAAAAGAAAAGAAACAAAACAGGGAAACACATATAAAATAGACTTAATAAAAGGCAAAAATACAAAAACATTAAAAAAAATCAAAATGGCACAAATGCAATAATGAATGGGCCCGCTATACGTGGTGATCCTCCTTTTTTATGTCCTCTATTTTGTAGCTCCATCTATAATTCTGTGGCTGTCATTATTGTTGATGAGGGTCAATTGGTGAAGGTCATAACAATTAGCTAGCAAATATGTCTCAGTATTTAGCTGATTAAAATTAGACTCGGATACAGGATAATTAACTGAAGAGATACAAATGACAAATATTTATGTTAATTGTATTCAGGATGTGACACGCACAGAAGATTGCAGCACAGGCGACAGTTACAGCAAAGTGGGCTTGTAGCGGTGATAAACAGAGAGGGGTTACTTGCCTACCACTTACTATGTGGACTAAGTGGTTCTACACTATGTGCACAATTATTAGGCCAGTGAGTATTTTGACAATATCATCATAATTCTGCAGATTTTCCACATCCAACAGATCAGCTAATGTGTTTGTGGAATGAAGGAGGGTGTAACCTAAGGATACAACAGCATTTTTTAATGGTGTGCAGAATTATTAGGCATCTTGTATACCTCCAGCAAAATGGGCCTGAGGGTTTAGGCTCACTCGATGAGATGGATCCTCTACGTCTTAGGTCCAGGTAGGCACACAGACCCTGGACGTTGGTGCAGGAGGACACATGTGTAGCGAGGTGTCGGCACACAGGAATCTTAGGAGCTGCAGGATGATGAGGAACCCAGCAGGGATGGAAGCAAGTTGAAGCACAGAAATTGGAGTACGCCAAACAGATGTTTAGAATCTCCATCCCAAGACACAGGTGTGTGTCCTAATGGACCTTAAATAGCATTATGGAAATTACTTTACTGAGCCATAGCGGGCAACCTGCAAAACCTGATGTGGAGCACAACAGTGGGCAGCAGACCAACATGGAAGAAGCAGAGCCTGGGATACCTGGGACAAGTGTAGAACACTGAGGAAGATGTACAGATGTCATTGTAATTAGCCCTGGCTAATCAAAAGCTGCATCAGGGACGCTGCAAGGTAAGAGATTTGCGTTCCTCCCGTCTACAAGACAGGTACCACTGAAATGGATGGAGTCCTGCAAATATGTTGCTTATCTCTAGAACATACCCTAAGGCTTTACTAGTTTCACATATTGTAAAACACGGATCACAATACTTTACTATCATAGGCATATAGGAGACCGTTCGATCAGGTCAGGAGACCCAGAGATCGGCAGTGTATTGCAATACAAGCAAGGAGAAATTAATGAATAACCTCCAAGGAGCCACAGGCTTTGTAATAGGGTAGTGTGTGGAGCGGATACAGTCATCGGTCACAGCAACACTCTCTATACTGTAAGCATGCCCCAGCACTTTGATTGACAGCTGGCAGTGGAGCACATCTGTTCAGATCTGGCTGTCAAAGAGACAAAGCATGCTTACAGTATAGTGAGCGGTGCTGTGAGCGATGACTGTAACTACTCCCTGCACGCCTCTATGACTGAAAGCTGGTGGCTCCTGGAAAAAAATAAGTTAATTTTCTCCCTGTAGCTGCACTTTCAGTAAGTCAGCCAGGCAGCAATGTAACACGATTTACCTGCATTTTAACCCTACATTTGCAGGTAAATGGTGTTTTCTGACTTGACAGGTTCCCTGTAACGCCACTCACTATTAATACATAAACAAATTATGGTAAAGGAAAAACACACACAAATGGTTTCCTAAAGCATCTTTTGCAGGAAAAAAGAATTGGGCATGCCGGCGTCTAAAAACATACATTTTCTAATAAATATGATATAAATTTTAATTGGACAAGTACATCTTTTGTTCCCTAATGGAATTGGGTCTGTTTCAGTATTTATAGTGATGGAGCCTCTTTGATTTTTTCTCCCTGTGGCTTCGGCACCATAAATCACACAGTATGGCCGAGTGAAGTCATCTCCTTTACTTGCTTTTTATTGTTAATTACTTTAGTGTATTTACATCCAATTCCACATTTGCTGCCATACATTGGTGGCCCGATATCTACAATGGGTCACATCTTACTTCTGCGATCCTAAACTGGGGGGGGAGGCAATAAATAATAATAATCTTCACAGGTTCTGCTAGTTGATTTTTTTCTTTGTAAACAGCAGTAGCGAGAAGTTTGGCTCCGCTGTTCTACAAAGACTCATTCAAGGAAATCAAAGTATCGGGAGGGTGAACGGAGAAGCGTCATTAATGAAAATGAAGACAGTCTTCGTTTAGTCATGGAGGCCTGTTAACAGTTTATTGCTTCTTTTTCCCCCTGCTGTTCGGCACATCGAAATTCCTGTAAAACTGAAAGGACATCTGGAAGAATTCCGCCAATTAATGGAATTCACGCTGAAGCTGCTCTGAAAGGCAGATTACGCCGAATCGAACCTGCCGCACAGTTGATGCGCCTTAATCACACATGTAACATTCATTAGGTGCTGCTGTGGGAGAGTTTAGATGCCTCTAATCAAAGATCAAGGAGAGAGCGTCCAGCAGGTATGTGTTTAGCCGCGTGTGATTATCCCGAATACCAACATAAACACCGACAAACTTTACTGAAAACCTATTATCTACCAGCGGTTTAACACTTCACATGCTTCGGGAAAAGTTGTGTCCTACTTTCTGCAGTTTCTCCATTCTTTTCTTTTTTTTTTAACATTGACTTGGCTTCTTTATATCAGTTCATCTGAAAGTCATCCTTTATATCTATACAAAGTATAGATTTGACTTTTATCAATCCACATGAAAAAAACAATCATTTAAAGGGGTTATTGGGAATTACAAAATGTTGATAAAATTCCCTCCCCCCCTTTACGAACCAGTTGAATACCCCTGCAGCTACAATAGTGACAATCTGGAGGTTCTCAACTTTTTATTTATGGAACAGTTGAATATTGTTGTTTTTTTTGTTTGTTTGTTTGTTTGTTTTTAGACGTGCATTCTGCTGATTAGATAATTTTTTCCCTAGACAACCCCATTCTGGATTTGACCCAGAAGCTGATATTCAGCTGCTATGGCGAATCACAGAAGTCCTGAGAAATAAGAGACGACTATGTAAATATTCAGTCTTCTTCTTAAACTTGATGTATTTGTCAGTAAAAGTTTCAAAACGTATGAAATTTTGATAATTGTACTACAGTAACCGTAGAATCATCTGACTAAAAGATCTAAAAACATTGAAGCAGCAGATTTTGTGAAAACCAAAATGAATGTCAGTCTCACAACTTTTGGCAATGACTGTAGATGGAGCCAGGACAAGGTATTTTGGTGCCCAGATGAAGTTGACGGCGCACCCCTCCAACCACGAACCCCTCTTTTTCAGCAAAAAATACCAGAAAAAGAAAAAAAAAATTATGATGTACTTTTGGGGGGAGGCTCAACAGGGAGTATTTTTTTCCAAGTTGGCTATAGAATTATTCATGGTTTGCCGAACATTTAACCAATACGAAGGAAAAATTAATCTCTGACATCTTATATTTTAACCACTTCGTGATCGCCGATGGTAGATAAACGTCAGCGCTAGCAGGGCTTTGTGCCGCGCCGATGTTTGTCTACGGTCAGAGGTTTTATGCTCACCGGGACCCCGACGTACCTTTTAACGAGGGGATTCCAGTGCACAGCGCTTCCTGTGACCCCCGAACTCAACGAGACCTGATTGGTTCAGGTCCCGATGACATCAGCATCACACCAGCCAATGAGACAAATCACTGGGAAAGTTTGTTGTAGCAGCAAACTTTCCCAGGTGATCTGCCTCATAATAATGCTGTTTCTCCTCTGATCTCCTGTCAGTGAGAGATTAGAGGAGAAACAGTGTGACAAGTGCTGCTGGCAACAGCTGTGCCAGTCAGCGATCTTGTTATAAAGTAAAAAAAAACAGACAAGGCAGGTTAGGGTTAATGCTAATGTTAGGGTTTATTCTAAAGTTAGGGTTAGTGTTAGGATAAAGTTAGGGTTAAGGTTGGGGCTAAAGTTACGGCTAGTGTTAGGCTAAAGTTAGGGTTAGTGTCAGGGCTAAAGTTAGGGTTAGGGTTGGGGCTAAATTAGGGTTAGGGTTGGGGCTAAAATCAGGGTTTGGGCTGGGGCTAAAGTTAGGCTTAGGGTTGGGGCTTGGTTAGGGTTGGGATAAGGGTGTGTTAGGGTTAGGTTTGTGGATAGGGTTATGATTAGGGTTTGGGATTAGTGTTAGGGGTGTGTTGGGGTTAGGAATGTGGTTAGGGTTATGGTTGGGATTAGGGTTGGGGGTGTGTTGGTTTTAGGGTTATAGTTAGGGTTATATTAGGGTTAGGGGTGTGTTGGTGTTAGGGTTGTGGTTAGGGTTATGGCTAGGGTTGGGATTAGGGTTATGGGTGCGTCAGAGTTAGATTTGTGTTTAGAGTTATGGTTAGGGGTGTGTTGGGGTAAGGGTTTGAATTACAATTGGGGGGGTTTCCACTGTTTAGGCACATCAGGGGCTCGCCAAACGCGACACGGCGTCCAATCTCAATTCCAGCCAATTCTGCGCTGAAAAAATCAAAGAGCGCTCCTTCCTTTCCGAGCTCTGCCGTGCATCCAAACAGTGGTTTACCCCCACATATGGGGTATCGGCGTACTCAGGACAAATTGCACAACAACTTTTGTGGTCCAGTTTCTCCTGTTAAATACAAAGAACCCGGCACTCAACTTAAATTGAGATTTTTTTATTCTGTAGTACGAGCAAAACGTTTCGGCCTGGTGTGGCCTTCGTCAGTTACGTACTGTGAGGAAACTGAGGATCCACTCAGTAAGTCTGTTAGATCTGTGGTTTATCACTGAAGGATTTTGTCCGTTGGGGGAAGGAAAAGAGGAAGCAGCACGTCTGAATGCTGGTGCGGTACGGGTCCTGGCGCGGTGTCCACCGCTGTCGGCGAGATGCCCGTGTGTGATAAACCACAGATCTAACAGACTTACTGAGTGGATCCTCAGTTTCCTCACAGTACGTAACTGACGAAGGCCACACCAGGCCGAAACGTTTTGCTCGTACTACAGAATAAAAAAATCTCAATTTAAGTTGAGTGCCGGGTTCTTTGTATTTACACGTATATGGTTTGGGAACCTACCCGTGCACCTTCGTGGCTGTGCTCACGTGTTTTGTTTCACAATTTCTCCTGTTACTCTTGTTAAAATAAAAAATTGGGGGCTAAAAATCATTTTTGTGGAAAAAAAAGATGTTTTATTTTCATGGCTCTACATTATAAACTTTAGTGAAACACTTGGGGCTTCAAAGTGCTCACCATACATCTAGATAAGTTCCTTGGGTGGTCTAGTTTACAAAATGGGGTCACTTGTGGGGGGGGTTTCTCCTGTTTAGGCATAGCAGGTGCTCTGCTAATGCAACATGATGCCCGCAGCCAATTCCGTCAAAGTCTGCATTCCAAAACGTCCCTACTTCATTTCTGAGCCCCAACATGTGCCCAAACAGTCGTTTTCTTCCACATATGGGGTACTAGCCTACTCAAGCCAAATTCGACAAAAACTTCAATGATACACTTGGGGGTTCAAAGCAGGGCTGTGGAGTCGGAGTCGTGGAGTCGGAGTTAGTTTTGGTTGGAGTCGGAGTCGGTAGAAATGTACCGACTCCGACTCCAGCTTTAAAAAAAATGTATTAATGGAGCGCCCCCAGACGCAGGGCCGCGGGGTACTTAGTACCGGGCTTCTCTGTCTCAGTTCTGGGGTCGTCACGGTGGCTAGACCTGGTCCGTGACCCTGCTAAGGGGCGTCCAGTGAAAGGTGTAGGTGGTGGTGCGTGGTGCAGGTCGCGGTGAATAACGAGGTCACAGGGTTGCAATCTCTTTACCTCTTTACTGAAGGCTTCAAGATCCTCAATCCAGAGTACTGTTAACAGGGCTGTCTGAGACCGGCCGGTCCGAAGGCACATCCAGAGTTCCCTTTGCAGGTGGGAATCAGTGTCTACCTTCTAGCGCCTGTGTGTTGTAGTACTTCCCTGCTGAGCACCACGGGATAGTCCTCACAACTGTCATCTATATTTCTATTCTCTCTCTCTCTCTTCATCCCCCAGATGATATGGCTAGGACGCACCCGTATGACGGGGTAGGCCTGGAGCTATTTTATAGGGACCCTAGGGACGCCCCTCTCCCACAGTTTGCCTCCGTTGTCTTCATTAGGTGTAATGGTGAGACAGCCAACCTATAGTTAACTGCCCGGCCATAGTTTAAAGTAATGCGTGGAGTCTCTTACTTCCTCGGCGTTCCGGCCACCGGCTACGCGCCT
This sequence comes from Ranitomeya variabilis, assembly GCF_051348905.1. Lineage (NCBI taxonomy): Eukaryota > Metazoa > Chordata > Amphibia > Anura > Dendrobatidae > Ranitomeya > Ranitomeya variabilis. The sequence continues at coordinate 657,606,415 of NC_135232.1, read as the reverse complement.
CAGAAGGATGTTGCTGTTCTTGAGGCACGACTCCTTCTGTTATTATCTCCTTTTCGCTGTATTCCCATTTCTCACTCTTCACAATAAACCTCGCTTCTTGTCCTTTCTTAGGAGTCTGCCGCTGTAAGGCACAGGCACAACTCTGTAACGATCTGTCCCTTTCTAGGACTCTGCCAGGATCCCACCCCTGACAGGTCCTCTCTCGAGCTCTTCCCAGCTACTTTCTTCCTAACTTCCTGTCCAACACCCTGTTTTACCAGAGTGTAAGGAGTGGCCTACTAGATAGAACCACTCCCCCTGGTGGCCGGAGTGTGAAGTGTAATGTGTGTCTGTGATACCTGGTCAGGTGAACTCCTTTAGTGCCATCAGACATACCATCACTCCCCTTAGCGGCGGAGCGACAGTACTGCAACGACCAGGACTCTGGGGTGCTGCACTCCCCCCCGGTTAAATCCAGTACTCCCGGACTGGGAAAAGAAAAACAACAATACATGTTAACAACAAACATACCAAATTTTTAAAATGCAATAAACAAGTAATAATAACAGTGCTTCCCTTTATAGGAGGTGAGGACTCTTGAACGTTGTGAAAGTTTGGTCATGCACAGTTTATGACTCCCATTCCAGTGGTTGTAACTTTAAAACAGCAGGGACCCCGGGTAAACAAAGGGGTCCCTTTTGAAAGTTTTGGAGCAATTCACTGTCCATTGCCCCGTTGTCCATTTTTTTTTTAACTCGTAACAAAGATATTTGCACAAACACAATTAGCAACTTTTGTTAATACCTCCAAGTTTTGTAGCGAAGGGGAGTTTGATTCTTGGTGCTACGTGTAGACTTCCGTAGTGCAGGGGTTGCTATTGGCCTAGCAGGGCTCGCTATGCTTGCTACCACTGGTGTAGTGCACTGCCTTCTAGCTACGCTTCTAGTGAGTCTGGGTAGCACTGGCATGCTGGATCTCTCAGAGTTGCTGCTACCAACAGTGGGTATGGCAGATTTGCCGATAGCAGAGGGAGGCTCCGCCGGTCCGACGGTGGGCATAGCATCGTCCGGCGGGGTCTGTGGTGATGGCGGGTCCGGGGGATCTGGCACGACGTTTAGTTCAGGCGGGTTCGGTTGATGAAACGTTAATACAGGTACCACGATGGCTTGATTTATTTGAGTCCACGACTGGGGGAAATCGCCAAGAACAGTGTGTATCATCTTCTCCTCTTCTACAGGTGGAGAGGTTCTTGGATCTGTTTCCTTCTCTCTCAACTTATCAGGGCATACCTTAAGGTGGTCTCTGGATATTGCCGTTGAGGTTTCCCCCCCCATGTTTGCTGATGAGACAGACTTTAGTATTGTCAAAATCGGATGGCAGGATGGTATACGGTTCCGCTTCCCATTGGTCGTCAAGCTTGTGTAGCCTTCTCTTCCGCTTGAGTACTTGCTCACCAGGTAGTAAGGGAATCACAGGAGCATGCTGATTGTAGTCCCTTTCCTGTTTTTGCCTGGCCTGAGTGAGACTTCTTTCCACGCACTCCTGTATTTTGCGGTACCTTTGCTGCCTCTCTGTATCCCAATCGGCATCCGGCGAGGTAACTTCGGGGGTTAGAACCCCCATGTCCAGATCAACGGGCAACTTGCTAGACCTTCCTCGCATCAGGTACGCCGGAGTGCAGTTAGTAGAGTTCGCTGGGATATGGTTGTACATGTCTACCAGGTCGGGCAATTTTGTTGGCCACAAGTTCCGTTCTTCTACAGGCAAGGTCTTCAGTAAGTCGATCACCACTTGGTTCATCTTTTCACACATCCCGTTGGTTTGTGGATGGTACGGTGTGGTTCTGATCTTCTTACACCCGTACACTATGGTAAGAGCATAAATATAGCCCGACCGGCTAGGCGTCAGCTTCACGTGGTCTAGCGCGACCAGTTCTAGCGGCCGTTTGGTGATGATGGGCTGCAAAGGAGCCCGTTGGCTGTCACGGTCCTTCCGGCGTAGGCTGCACGGCCCACACTCCCGACACCACTGCTCAATGGCTCTTTTCATGCCAATCCAATAGAATCTCCCTCGGAGTAGTCTCTCCAACTTCCTCCACCCGAAGTGTCCAGCCCCATCGTGGTACGCTCCCAGAACCATGGGCGCATCTTGCCTTGGAACCACTATCTGCCATACCAATTCATGGGTGCGGGGGTCGATACTCCTTCGGCACAGCTTACCATCGTGAATAAACAGTTTGCTTCTCCCCTTCCACAGCTGTTGGGTTTCTTGTGGATCATTCGGGCCGGGATGCAAATCTGCCTGCGTCAGGAGCTCTTTCACCCGACGGACCGCAGGGTCACCATCCTGGGTCTCTGCCCACCCGTGGTGGGGCAGGGGATTCAGCGTGGCATCCTGGTTGTTTTTGTGCCTGTTCTTCACAAGATGGGAGCATTGAGTGGCTTTGGGGCGATGGAAAGCGGGCAGTTCTACTTCTTCAAGTGCCTCCGGGTCCTCCCCCGTTTCTGGCAAATTGGGCATCCGGGACAAGGCATCGGCATTCGCATTCTTGCGTCCTGCCCAGTACTTGATGGTGAAATCGTAATTGGACAGCTGGGCCATCCACCGCTGTTCCAAGGCCCCGAGTTTTGCTGTGTCCAAGTGCGTTAGTGGATTGTTATCCGTGAAGACGGTGAATTTCGCTGCAGCCAGGTAGTGCTTGAACCTCTCCGTCTCCGTCATTGCCCAAACGATTGCGAGGAATTCCAGCTTGAAGGAACTGTAGTTGTCAGGGTTCCTTTCCGTGGGACGAAGTTTCCTGCTGGCGTAAGCAATTACCCTCTCCTTGCCTTTCTGGACCTGGGACAACACAGCTCCCAGTCCTACGTTGCTGGCATCCGTATACAGTACAAACGGTTTTGTACATCGAGAGACTGAAATTCTTGCCCATTCTTCCTTGGCAAACAGCCTGAGCTCAGTGAGGTTTGATGGAGATCATTTGTGAACAGCAGTTTTCAGCTCTTTCCACAGATTCTCGATTGGATTGAGGTCTGGACTTTGACTTGGCCATTCTAACACCTGGATACGTTTATTTATGAATCATTCCATTGTAGATTTTGCTTTATGTTTGGGATCATTGCCTTGTTGGAAGACAAATCTCCGTCCCAGTCTCAGGTCTTTTGCAGACTCCAACAGGTTTTCTTCAAGAATAGTCCTGTATTTGGCTCCATCCATCTTCCCATCAATTTTAACCAATTCCCTGTCCCTGCTGAAGTAAGGCAGGCTCAAACCATGATGCTGCCACCCACCTTAGCTGTAGATCTCTGCAGTTCATCCAGAGTGATCATGGGCCTCTTGGCTGCATCTCTGATCAGTCTTCTCCTTGTTTGAGATGAAAGTTTAGAGGGACGGCCGGGTCTTGGTAGATTTGCAGTGGTATGATACTCCTCCATTTCAATATGATCGCTTGCACAGTGCTCCATGGGATGTTTAAAGTTTTGGAAATCATTTTGTATCCAAATCCGGCTTTAAACTTCTCCCCAACAGTATCACGGACCTGCCTGTGGTGTTCCTTGGTCTTCATGATGCTCTCTGTGCTTCAAACAGAACCCTGAGATTATCACAGAGCAGGTGCATTTATACGGAGACTTGACACACTGGTGGATTATATTTATCATCATTAGGCATTTAGGACAACATTGGATCATTCAGAGATCCACAATGAACTTCTGGAGTGAGTTTGTTGCACTGAAAGTAAAGGGGCTGAATAATATTGCACGCCCCACTTTTCAGTTTTTGAATTTCCACAAAAATTTAAAATAACCAATAAATGTTGTTCAACTTCACATTTGTGTTCCACTTGTTGTTGATTCTTCACCAAAAATGTACATTTGGTATCTTTATGTTTGAAGCATGATATGTGGGAAAAGGTTGAAAAGTTCCAGGGAGCCGAATACTTTCACAAGGCACTATATGCAGTAGCTTCAGAGTAATGGGATTAGGGCTTGGTGTTAGCAGCTGTCATTAACACCAAGTCCTAGGCTTAAAAATGAAAAGGTGTCAGCCCAACACCCTCATTGCTAAGTTGGTAAGTAAACAAAAGCAAACACAGTCACTAGCCTATGTAGGAGCATTAACAGAATGAACCTACATAAGAATTTACATTTGGTATCTTTATATTTGAAGCATGCTATGTGGGAAAAGGTTGAAAAGTTCCAGGGGGACGAATACTTTCGCAAGGCACTGTATACAGGACAGGAGGAGTGGTACTGTGCAGTGTATATATACAGGACAGGAGGAGTGGTACTGTGCAGTGTATATACAGTATACAGGACAGGAGAAGTGGTACTGTGCAGTGTATACAGGACAGGAGGAGTGGTACTGTGCAGTGTATATATACAGGGCAGGAGGAGTAGTACTGTGCAGTGTATATTTACAGGACAGAAGTGGTACTATGCAGTGTATACAGGACAGGAGGAGTGGTACTGTGCAGTATATATATTTTATTGGTTCTCGGTGTGCCCCTGTTCTTGCCCTATTGTGCTTGCGCAGCATGGTCCCAGCGCCGGCGCCTCACCTTCCTGGCTTAGCGCTGGGCTCAGCTGCGACTGCATGTATTGTGTTCAAATGCCTGCCTTTTTGCCCGCCCGGACTTATGTTTACGTCCATACAGAGCCACGATTGCCATTGGCTCTCGTTGTACCCCGGTCTCTGCTCTATTGCGCTTGCGCGGCATGGTCCCGGCGCCGGCGCCTTACCTTCCTGGCTTGGCGCTGGGCTCAGCTGCGACTGCGTGGACTGTTTTCACTTGCTTGCTTCTGCGGCTGCGTGAGTTTCCTGTCGCTTCCGGTCTACCGTGCGCCGCCACACCGGTATTACTTTGTTTCATTATTTGTACTATTTAAGATTGGTGTGCACATCTTTTTTTCACCATCCCTGACGAAGCCCGCTTGCCGGGCGATACGCGTGGGATATCGGCCGCTATTCCAGGTTGTATGCCCATGGAGGGTCATTTCTCCCTACTGCCATGAGCTTTGTTGCTGTCCATGTGATCACCTGTCCAGCCCCTGGGCCTTTCTGGATGTGATCTCATCCAGGCCCCTCTTTTTCTTGGCTATTTTGTTTCATGGGTCTTGTTTATCCATTTTTTCCCTTTTATTAGGGTTATTTATTATCTTGTCTTATTACTGACTACTATGCTATTTTCCCATGAGCCAGTGGGGTTTAGATAGGTGTGTTGTATGTTCCACATGGTTACCACAACCTGGTTTATGCATTGTTGTTTTTTAAGTATGTTTTAGATGTTTGTGTGTTTTAAAGATGTGTTAATAAATCTTTTTGTTATACCTGTCATTGTTTGGACGGTGTGCATTCTTTTGCAGTATACTTTTCTCTTTTTTCATTTTCAGTGTTTTTTACTGCTTTGCACCCTTCCATATTTACCATACTATAGTATATTTATATACTGATATTGCAGTGCGCCTTGTTTTCTTTCTTTTTCAAGCAGCTGTCATTAACACCAAGTCCTAGGCTTAAAAATGAAAAGGTGTCAGCCCAACACCCTCATTGCTAAGTTGGTAAGTAAACAAAAGCAAACACAGTCACTAGCCTATGTAGGAGCATTAACAGAATGAACCTACATAAGAATTTGCATTTGGTATCTTTATATTTGAAGCATGCTATGTGGGAAAAAGTTGAAAAGTTCCAGGGGGACGAATACTTTCGCAAGGCACTGTATACAGGACAGGAGGAGTGGTACTGTGCAGTGTATATACAATATACAGGACAGGAGAAGTGGTACTGTGCAGTGTATACAGGACAGGAGGAGTGGTACTGTGCAGTGTATATATACAGGGCAGGAGGAGTAGTACTGTGCAGTGTATATTTACAGGACAGAAGTGGTACTATGCAGTGTATACAGGACAGGAGGAGTGGTACTGTGCAGTATATATACAGGACAGGAGGAGTGGTACTGTGCAGTGTATATATACAGGACAGGAGAAGTGGTACTGTGCAGTGTATATATACAGGACAGGAGGAGTGGTACTGTGCAGTGTATATGTACAGGACAGGAGAAGTGGTACTGTGCAGTGTATATATACAGGACAGGAGAAGTAGTACTGTGCAGTGTATACAGGACAGGAGGAGTGGTACTGTGCAGTATATATACAGGACAGGAGGAGTGGTACTGTGCAGTGTATATATACAGGACAGGAGAAGTGGTACTGTGCAGTGTATATATACAGGACAGGAGGAGTGGTACTGTGCAGTGTATATATACAGGACAGGAGAAGTGGCACTGTGTAGTGTATATATACAGGACAGGAGGAGTGGTACTGTGCAGTATATATACAGGACAGGAGGAGTGGTACTGTGCAGTGTATATATACAGGACAGGAGAAGTGGTACTGTGCAGTGTATATATACAGGACAGGAGGAGTGGTACTGTGCAGTGTATATATACAGGACAGGAGAAGTGGTACTGTGCAGTGTATATATACAGGACAGGAGAAGTGGTACTATGCAGTGTATACAGGACAGGAGGAGTGGTACTGTGCAGTATATATACAGGACAGGAGGAGTGGTACTGTGCAGTGTATATATACAGGACAGGAGAAGTGGTACTGTGCAGTGTATATATACAGGACAGGAGGAGTGGTACTGTGCAGTGTATATATACAGGACAGGAGGAGTGGCACTGTGTAGTGTATATATACAGGACAAGAGAAGTGGTACTGTGCAGTGTATACAGGACAGGAGGAGTGGTACTGTGCAGTGTATATATACAGGACAATAACCATGGTTATTGGCCCCCCTGGCTAAAAAATCTGCCCTCAGCCACCCCAGAAAAGGCGCATCTGTAAGATGCATCTATTCTGGCACTTAGCCTCTCTTTTCCCACTGCCCTGTGGCATTGGCATATGGAGTAATAAGGCGTTATTGTCACCTTGCTATTGTATAGTGACATTAAGCCTGGTTAATAATGGAGAGATGTCAATAAGACACCTATCTATTATTAATCCAGTAGTAGGAAAGGGTTAAAAATACACATACACATTAAGAATAAAGTCTTGAACTCATATGAACTGTAGTGTGGGAAAATATTCAGAAACTTTCCCACGCTACAGTTCATATGAGTTCATGCCGCCAGGGGGAGCAGCTTCGGTGACGGCACTCCTAGTCACCGAAGCTCCGTTCCCTGCATTTCATTCATTCCCCAGTCTTTTACAGCCGGGAGCGGCCGCAATAGCAGCGCTCCCTTGCTGTAAAGTATTTAACCCCCTTATGATGGATTTACAGCGTGGGACTTCACTGTACGGTTGATCATACTCAGGGTAGGCCAGTACCTCGTCTTCCGTCAGCGCCATCTTCAAGCAAGTGAATGACCCTTCCAGTCCTTCCTTCCAATCAAATGGGGTGCTCTTCCCCTAGGTCTTCTTGGATTGGCCCTCCAACAGATCTTGCAATGACGCGGCCTTCTTGGTGAAGTCCTTGATGAACCTCCTGTAATAGCCTACCAACCTGAGGAAAAGCCGGACTTCATGGAGGTTGCTGGGTTTCGGCCAGTCCTTAATCACCGTAACCTTGTCGGGGTCTGGGGCCACTCCTTCAGCACTCACCACATGGCCGAGATACTGCACTTGGGTTTCAGCAGGTGGCATTTGGATGGTTTCACCTTTAAGCCAAAGTTGGACAAGGCTTCAAACACCTCGGCCTGGTGCTTCAGATGGTCTTCATAGGTCTTGGAGAAGACAATGACATCGTCCAGATACAGCAGTACGGTCTCAAAGTTCTTGTGCCCCAGACAGCACTCCATCATCCTCTGGAACGTCCCCGGGGCATTGCACAATCCGAAGGGCATGTAGTTGAATTCACAGAGACCCATCGGCGTCGTGAAGGCCGTCTTCTCCTTGTCCGCCTCCGCTACGGGAACCTGCCAGTACCCACTGGTGAGATCCAAGGTAGAGAAGTAGTTAGCAGATTTTAACGCAGCCAGTGACTCCTCTATCCTGGGCAGTGGGTATGCATCTTTATGTGTAATGGGATTTAACTGCCTATAATCCACACACATTCTCATTGTGCCATCTTTCTTCTTAACGAGGACTAATGGAGCTGCCCAGGGGCTACAACTGTCCCTCACTATGCCAGCCTCCTTCATCTCTCGCAACATGTCCTTGGCACACTGATAATGAGCTGGGGGTACAGGACGGTATCTCTCTTTTATGGGTCGATGATCCCCTGTGGGGATATGATGTTGGATCCCTTTCACCGGTCCAAAATCTAGGGGGTGTTTGCTAAAGACCCGTTCGTACTCATGAACCACCCTCTAGGCCCCCTGTTTCTGGTGAGGTGGGGTAGAGTCAGTGCCCACGTGTAATTCCCGACACCAATCTTTCGGTTGCCCTGCAGAACCGTTGTTCTCCGCCGGATTGGACAGGACCAAAGGCCCAGATGCCAGTTTGGCAAGTGTGGCATATTTGGTTAGCTGGACTTCTTCCTCCCCACAATTGAGAACACGTACTGGCACCCTCTCCTTGCGGACGTCAACCACCCCTCTGGCTGTCAGGAGGGTAGGCCTATTATCCGAATATACAGGTTCTACCAGGGCCTGATAGTCTTTACCCCTGAGGCCTATGGCTGCCCGACACCATATTAACATTTTACTCCTGGGGGGTATCGCAATGGGGTTTGAATCACTCACTGTGACACGACCAATTTCACCACCAGTCAGCTCCACCTGCTGTCTTTGCATTAGGGCCCTGATTTCTTTTTGCAGGGCACGTTGTTCACTGTAGCCTGCTGTTTCTGCGACCTGTTGTAATAGGACAATAACTTCTGCAAGACAATTTTCTATAACATTAGTACCAATGGTCATCATGGGATTACACTCACGGCGGTCAATATCAACAATTACAATCCCTTGGGCCTTCAATTCCACCCGCCCCACTTTGATGGTGACCTCTTTATACCCCACTTGTGGCAATGGCTGACCATTACTGGCTATTATGGTGAAATCGTCATCGGGGCCACGAGTAATATCGGCGTCCTCCCAATACCGTTTATAAAGCACGTAAGGCATACCTTACCTGGGAACCGGTGTCTAGCAGAGCGTTCATGGGGATACCGTCGATCACAACAGGAAGAACTGGTCGCCCTCCAACGTATTTGGCTCTCCAATGTTGCGGGCCTGATCGTCCTACTCCTGGGGGTTGGCCCTTTGCCCCAGGGGTTGCTCGTTTAAAGGACAGTACCTTGCAAGGTGGCCCACCTGGTGGCAGCGGCGGCAGATAGGTCGTCCGTCCCGATGGAAGCGATCGTCGTCCCTGCCTCTGGTCGGCGGAGTCCTCCTCTGTCGCATCCAGTGGAAATCCTCTGGTCTGGAGGCCAGCTGGATCTTCTCCTTGGAGGCCTCCTGTAGGGACTGCACGGTCCGGGCTAGGGCAGCAACGCTCTTGGTCAGCTCCTGCATCTGGAGGCGGAGTCCTGCGGGGGAGTCGTCCTCTAGGCTCTGGGCATCGGCCTCGGCGGCAACTGGGGCATCCGACGCCACCTCCTGGTGGTATGTGAGAGCGGGACGCTAGGGAGGCACTGCACGGCTGGGCTGTCGCTCTTGTAGCGCCTGGATGGCTTTATCCTTGAATTGCGCAAAAGTCAGGTCTGGATTCTGCATGGCCAGGAAGTGCAGTTGACCCCTTTGGTGGCTGCACAAGAGCCCCTCAATGAACCACTCCTTCAGGAGTTTATCTTCATCTTGTATGCTGCCAGGGTCACTCTGTTTGATGGCCCGCAGCGCCTCCTGGAGGTTAAGGGCATAGTCCCGTAGGCTATCCTGTGGCCTCTGTTTGCACCCATAGAACGTCAACTTAATTTCTGTAGTAATGCGGGTGTCAAAGGTGGCTTTAAGCTTTGCAAAGACCTGCTGTGCAGTTCCTTTATCCGCGGCGGGCCAGGACTTCACTTCTCTCAGAGCCGCCCCAAAGAGTTGGCCTGTTATCATATGAACTTTCTGCGGCTCTGTCAGGGGATAGAACTCGAGCAGGCTGCAGATCCCTTCTTTAAAGTCAGTTAATGTATGCGACTCTCCAGAGTATCGCGGGAGCCAGGCTGCTCCAGGTAGGTATGGCATGGAGAAGGGCATGATGGCTGTTGTAGCCGCAGCAGCCTCCAGCTGGTGGATAGGGGCGGCGAGCTCTGCGGCAACCGGCTGTGGTGCAAGGTCCGCAGCTGCATCTACTGCGGGGGCCGATGATGCCTCTGGGTCTACGGCTGCGACCGCCGCCTCTGCTCCCCCCGACTCAGACATGGCCGCTCCTTCCCCCTGCTAACCTGCTGGAAGTTGGTGTTCCTCTTCCGGGATCGTCGCTTTACCGCGTCTTCTGGTTCCGTTCTCTTTTTGACCAGCTCCGCCCACTAAGCTATGGCGCCTCCCTTCGTGCGCGGCGATCGCGGATTTTGGCGGCAAATAGCAACACACAGTCTTTGCAATAAATCACGGTTTAAGCACAGTTCAATCACAGTTCCAAGGCACACATGACCTGATTCTTCAGGCTTAAGTAGATCTTGTTCGTGACGCCAAAATTTGGAGCGCCCCCAGATGCAGGGCCGCGGGGTACTCGGTACCGGGCTTCTCTGTCTCAGTTCTGGGGTCGTCACGGTGGCTAGACCCGGTCCGTGACCCTGCTAAGGGGCGTCCAGTGAAAGGTGTAGGTGGTGGTGCGTGGTGCAGGTCGCGGTGAATAACGAGGACACAGGGTTGCAATCTCTTTACCTCTTTACGGAAGGCTTCAAGATCCTCAATCCAGAGTACTGTTAACAGGACTGGCTGAGACTGGACGGTCCGAAGGCACATCCAGAGTTCCCTTTGCAGGTGGGAATCAGTGTCTACCTTCTAGCGCCTGTGTGTTGTAGTACTTCCCTGCTGAGCACCACGGGATAGTCCTCACAACTGTCGTGTATATTTCTCTTCTCTCTCTCTCTCTTCGTCCCCCAGATGATATGGCTAGGATGCACCCGTATGACGGGGTAGGCCTGGAGCTATTTTATAGGGACCCTAGGGACGCCCCTCTCCCACAGTTTGCCTCCGTTGTCTTCGTTAGGTGTAATGGTGAGACAGCCAACCTATAGTTAACTGCCCGGCCGTAGTTTAAAGTAATGCGTGGAGTCTCTTACTTTCTCGGCGTTCCGGCCACCGGCTACGCGCCTCAGAAGGATGTTGCTGTTCTTGAGGCACGACTCCTTCTGTTATTATCTCCTTTTCACTGTATTCCCGTTTCTCACTTTTCACAATAAACCTCGCTTCTTGTCCTTTCTTAGGAGTCTGCCGCTGTAAGGCACAGGAACAACTCCGTAACGATCTGTCCCTTTCTAGGACTCTGCCAGGATCCCACCCCTGACAGGTCCTCTCTCGAGCTCTTCCCAGCTACTTTCTTCCTAACTTCCTGTCCAACCCCCAGTTTTACCAGAGTGTGAGGAGTGGCCTACTAGATAGAACCACTCCCCCTGGTGGCTGGAGTGTGAAGTGTAATGTGTGTCTGTGATACCTGGTCAGGTGAACTCCTTTAGTACCATCAGACATACCATCACTCCCCTTAGCGGCGGAGTGACAGTACTGCAACGACCAGGACTCTGGGGCGCTGCACTAATATTTCACAATTGAACTTTCATATGAATTTTATAAATGTTACTCAAATATATATGTTCTGTCAAACTATGAACAACAGTGATAAGCAGTTCTGTTGGAGATAGAGACATTTCTTACTTCTTGTGTGTCACTGTTCTCCACTGCCCTTATCTAATCTTATACTTGGTTAACCTCATGCTGCCCCAACCCCCCTTACAATGTATGAAACTGAAAGTGAAAATGTGTTGCAAATTCTTAGTAGTATAGCTCCTCCTCTAGACTAGATGTTTACTAGGTGTGCGTCTTCCAAGCATCTCACAGCTGCTACTCAGAAGAGGAAGACTGTAAGAAGTATTATCCTTTCAACAAACGTTGTATCAGTTAACTGTGAGTATATGAGGAATAACAGTATTACTGACCACTATATCAGTTGTACGACCTGGCAATAATTTTGTACAATTGTTTTTAGGAAAAACAATTGTCATTTGGATTGTGAATGCAGAATTAAAAACCTGAGAATGTCAAAGAAGCATCACATTAAATCAGCTGTATTTGAACATTTCACCATCACTCAAGATAGAAAACATTATGTCTGTCAGTGTATGACAAATGATCCAGACGAAAACAAATGCTGTGAAGCCAAGATCAGTGCATATTCAGGCAAAGATAAAAATGCTCCTAGCAGAGCTTCTATTCTAAAGAGACATTTACAGCGCTTTCATCCAGAAGTACTGAAAGCACTGGATGAGAAAGACTGCATCCAAACCAATGAACCAGCGCCCAGCTCTTCCAGCCAAACAAAGGAGCAGAGAACTTTGCAGCCATCGGTTGCAAGATATTTTGTCAGTGACAAAGTTACTGTGACAATGACAGTAGATACATTTAAAAAACAGATCATAGAGCTTGTTGTAAAGGATAGTGTGCCTATCTCATTATTTTCACAACCAGCTTTTATGTGTCTGAATGGGGAAATGGCCCACACGCTTGGTGTTTCTCTGAAGAGAGAGAGTATTAGAAAATTAGTAATCGAAGAAGCTTTTAAACAAAAGGAAGAACTTAAAAAAACTCTCAAGGGACGCTTCCTGTTTCTTAAAATGGATGCCTGCACATGTCACAGAGTGAACTATTTTGCCATCGATGTCCGATTAGTTTGTGACAAAAATGAAATAGTTACCAAGACATTGGCAGTAAAAGACACCAAAGCTCATCACACCAGTGAGTTTCTCCAGGTCTTGGTGGAAAAGGTTCTGCAAGACTATGAACTTAAAAAAGAGCAAGTTCTTTCTGTCATAACTGACAATGCTTCAAATATGATAAGTACTATTAAGCTAATGAATGAGAGTAATGATGGTGACCAGCAGCTAGAAGAACATTCTGGGTCCACAGACACAGAAATGTTTGAAATAGAGGAACACAGTACTGTAATTGAGGAGCAAACTGAAGTTGCTTCAGATGAACAGCAACATGATAGTTTAGATCTTGTTGAAACTGTCAGTACATTCTTTCATTCATCACATGCGCTGTGTTGTGCATACGCTACAGCTGGCTATAAGAGTCAGTCTGCAAGAAGAACATGCTGCTGCACTGATTGACAAGGTGAGAAAATTGGCTACTGTTGCCAGATCCCCTAAAGTTGACTCAATTTTGAAGAGACGTGCTGGAAAAGGGGCAATTATTGATCAAGCCACACGATGAGGCAGTACTTACTTAATGATTCAGCGCTTGGTTGAACTGAAAACCTTTCTTGTAGACATGGCTAACCCTCAACTGATGCTAAATGAAAGTCAGTGGAATCAGGTGACTGAGCTGGAAAAATTGCTAGAGCACCCATTTACAGTGACTAAAAAATTACAAGCAGAGGACTTAACTCCAGGTATTTTCTTAAAGGAGTGGAAGAACCTGATGTTTCGCCTGTCCTAAAGAGGAGGGTTAATTGCAAGTGGCATTGCTACATCAATGAAACGGAGAGAGGAGCTACTATTACAAAGTAACATTCTTTTGGCAGCTGTTTATGTAGACCCAATGCATCGGATTCTTCTAGATGATCAACAGCTAACTAAAGGAAAAGAAGCTCTGTTTGAAATAGCAGTAAGGATGATAGGGCTGCAGAACAGTCAGGAGGAACAAGAAGAATTTGGTCGTCCTGCCACATCTTCACCTTCATCAACTGATGAAGAATTTAATTTCGAAAAATATTTGGATCACAAGGACCGTGCAAAGCGTTCCGCATAGAAGAAGAGTCATCCCCATCAAAGAACACAGCCAGTACATTTCAGCAGAATTTTTCATGTGCACTAAAAGAAATTGAGAAATTTGACCGATCATCAAAAATAACAGTGCAACAAGCGATTCCTCTGTATCCTGACATTGTCAGAGATGTTGCCCGAGTGGTTACTGCTTTGCCACCAACCCAAGTTAGTGTAGAGAGGTTGTTCTCTGCTCTCAAAATAATTAGATCAGATTTGAGGGCATCCATGAAGGAGGATCTGACAGAGGCAATACTTTTTCTGAGGACAAATTTATAGATTTCTTCTTATTAACTGCATAACAGTGTTTATTGCATATTTACTTACAAGAGTTTATAAAAGTTTATAAAAGTTATTTGCTATATTCTAATTGTATTCTAATAAATATATTTTTTGCTCTAAGTGGTCTGATTACTTATATGATGGTGAGAAACTGAATAAGCACGATGTTTATATTTTACAACAGTAAATTTATTGTTATGAATTGGCCATTTATGAAGGAGTCGGAGCTGGAGTCGGAGTCGGAACCTGATAAAATCCAGGAGTCGGAGTCGCAACTGTGGCTTACCGACACCACAGCCCTGGTTCAAAGTGCCCACCACACATCTATATAAGTTCCTTGGAGGGTCTAGTTTCCAAAATGGTGTCACTTGTGGGGGGTTTCCACTGTTTAGGCACATCAGGGGCTCTCCAAACGCGACATGGCGTCCCATCTCAATTCCAGCCAATTCTGCATTGAAAAAGTCAAACAGCGCTCCTTCCCTTCCGAGCTCTGCCGTGCGAACAAACAGTGGTTTACCCCCACATATGGGGTATCGGCGTATTCATAAGAATTTGCACAACAAAGTTTGTAGTTCATTTTCTCTTTTTACACTTGTGAAAATAAAAAAAAATTTGTTCTGAAGTAAAATGTTTGTGAAAAAAAGTTAAATGTTAATTTTTTCCTTCCACATTGCTTCAGTTCCTGTGAAGCATGTAAAGGGTCAATTAACTTCTTGAATGTGGGTTTGAGCACCTTGAGGGGTGCAGTTTTTGAAATGGTGTCACTTTTGGGTATTTTCTGTCCTATTGACCCCAAACTCATTTCAAATGTGAGGTGGTCCCTAAAAAAAAGGTTTTGTAAATTTTGTTAGAAAAATGAGAAATCGCTGGTCAACTTTTAACCCTTATAAGTTTGTAACAAAAAAGTTATTTTTCAAAAATTGTGCTGATGTAAAGTAGACATATGTGAAATGTTATTAATTAACTGTTTTGTGGGATATGACTCTGATTTAAGGGCATAAAAATTAAAAGTTTGAAAATTGCTAAATTTTCAAAATGTTCTCAAAATTTCCATTTTTTAACAAATAAACGGAAGTCATATCACATAATTTTTACCAATATCATAAAGTACAATATGTCACAAGAAAACAATCTCATAATCACTGGGATCTGTTGAAGTGTTCTAGAGTTATGACCTCATAAAATGACAGTGGTCAGAATTGAAAAAATTGGACCGGTCATGAGGGCAAAAACAGACTCTGGAGTGAAAGGGTTAAATGTCAGACCTAAGCACAGTCACGAAAATTAATATATCCACTATAATGGAGGCCGTTTGGTTTCAATAAAAAAGTGTCCATCATTTGGCAGATGCCCTAATGGAGCTAAGAAGACCCCATTACAGATAAAGTGATACAAATTATTTGAACGATTATATTTAACTCCTTCATGACATGGGCCATATATGTACGGTGCAAGTTGGAAGTGGATGTGTGGAGCGGGATTACGCAGCGCACCCACCAGGCGATTTCTGTGAATTACAGCCAGGACCTTTAGCTAACAATCGCTAGTGGAGCGAAGCTCTGCCCATGATTGTTAACCTGTTAAATGCTGCTGTCAATCCCTAACACGGTGACGTCATTTTGGAAACTAGACCTCTTAAGGAATGTATTTAGGTGTGTGGTGAGCACCTTGATGAACACCCAGGTGCTTTACAGAAGTTTATAATGTTGAGCCCTGAAAAAAAAATCACATTGTCACCTCAAAAATGTTATTTTAGCCACAATTTTTTATTCTCACAAGAGTAACAGGAGAAATTGCACCATACAATTTGTGGTGCAATTTGTCCTGAGTACACTTGTACCCCAAATGTGGGGGAATACTACTTTTGAGGTACAGTGCCATATCACATTGGAAGAGCCCCTGAGGTGCCAGAACAGCAGAAACCCAACATATTTTATTTAATTTTACAAACTACACTCCCCAATGAATTCATCTAGGGGTGCAGTGATCATATTGACACCATATGTGGATGCTATATGTGGCTTAGGTACACTGTGGGGCTCAGAAGGGAGGGGGACATTTGGATTTGGAAGCGCAGAATTTGCTGAATTGCTTTTGAGGGTCGAGGAGCCATTTTGCTTTTCAAGAGCCATTGTACTACCAGTAACGTGGAAGCCCCCTATATATCCGTTAACAGATGACAGACCTGAGTGGGGCTTGATTTTTTAGTCGATTGAGTTGAAGCTTTTATTGGGAACATTTTACATAATGTTTGGGGTCACATTTATCCGGCGCTATACGCTGACCACTTACTTTGGGGTTTCCATGTAAATCTCTGAGTGATATGATTCAGATGAAACCCCCGAGGGATCCATTCACTATAATGAAGCAGCAGAGTTTCTCTGGACTCCGTCTGGCCTCTATTTAGCGTTATCCTTTGTTAAATATTAATTATTAATTTGAACTATTCTTATTCTCAGTTCTTTACTGAGCACATTGCCTCTCGCTGACATTACAAAAGCTATTTCCTGTATATATAGCTCAGAGTAAGTTAACACCATATAGAGAGAACACATGCTCTGTGGGACATATATATTCACCTCTCTTAGGAGGTGGAGGGGGCTGTCACGTGGGGCTGTCACCTTGGGCCTCTTCTCTCTATCATTCTCCATGGACTTCAGACAACTCACAGAAAGAATGAACAACTGGTAGCCATGATGACTTCTACTTCATGACAGACAGACGCCTTTTACCATCTCAGGAAAAGATGAGAAACAAATTGACAATCTGTTCGTAACTATTTCACCTATTTTATGTTTTGCTGCAATGTGGTTTTTCTGTGGACAATCCAATAAACCACTACATTTTTTATGAAAATATCATGACATTTTTCTTTAAGAGTAACGCATCTATTAAAGAGTCCTGATTAAATAAATGTGTGAAATAAGCATATTTAACATCCTTCTTTTCAGAAGTGCACCAAATTGTGGCCTACGGCACTTTTATGCAATCCTAAAGAGACGAACACTGCCGGATCACATGTCCTATGTCGTCCACAGTACCTACATCTGCCTCCTTATAGGGATGGGGGTTCTGTCTGAATTGCGTATTTCAGAGATTTACACGGAAATCTCGATGCTAGCGCTCAGCGCAGGATAAATGTGTGCTGAGCCATACTGCGATCATTGGGAGGCAGAATTAACAAAGCAGCAGGGGAAGAATTGGTTTCATTTTTATGCTGTTCTTTGCGCGGTATAAGTGATTAGGGGACTTTATTCTTCGGGTCAGTGTGATTACAGTGATACCAGATTTATAAAGTTTTTTTTATGTTTCGCTGCTGTCACACACACTGAAAGATGCTTTTTATAGCAAAACTTTTGCATCCCCATATATTAAAAGCTATAATTTTTCCATATTTTGGCTCACAGAGTCACGTGAGGGCTTGTTTTTTCCAGGACGTGTTGACGTTTTTATTGGTACCATTTTAAGACACATGACACTTTTTTTTTATGTTTTGGCACTTTTACACTATAAAAACCATTTTATAGAAAAAAATATTTTTGCATTGCTTTATTCTGAGACCTATAACTTTTTTTATTTTGGAGCTGTATGGCGGCTTATTTTTTTGCAGAACAAGATGACATTTTTAGCGGTACCATGTTTACTTATATTCGTCTTTTTAATCTCGTTTTATTCCACTGTTTGTTCGGCGGTAGGCATTGTTTTTTGCCTTGTGTTTTTTTTTTTCATGGTGTTTACTAAAGGAGTTAACTAGTGGGACAGTTTCATAGGTCCGGTAGTTCCGGACAATATGTGTACTTTCATTGTTTATATTTTTTTTTCATAAAAAATATTTATTTATGGGTACAATACATTTCGATTTTTTATTATTATTATTTTACTTTAATTTTTTTTTCTAGCCTTTTTTTTGTTTGCTTTTTTATTTGGTCCCACTATGGGACTATCATTTTTTGCAGGCTGATCACTTGTATAGCATGGGGATGAAGCACCATCCCCATACTATGCAAACTGTCAGTGCTGCACTGACAAAATTGCTGATCATGTGCAAGAAGATACACCGGACCGGGGATACCTCTCTTGCGCCAGGGCCAGAACTGTCGGGGCTGTCACCACTGTTGCCGGGGGGAAAGCTTTCCAACAGGGATCGGCCTTTGCACTTGACAGCAGGGGGCGTGATGAGCATAAAAGGCCCTGCGTGCGGGAAAGGGGGCAGACTTGGTGGGAAGACAGAGCGCGCAGCAGAGGAAGTTTGGTGCTCCGTCCTCTGAGTATCGTAAGAATGCAGGCCTGGGCGTTAGATTTCCTGTGTCCAAGTACCCTGACTGTGGACAGACATCTGCCAGGTGCCCGTTGTCTCCCGTGACCGGAAGTTGCAGACTCTCCAGGCCGGTGTTTACTGTGCGCGTACCGCCTAAGACAGACTAGGTGACTCATCTAGAATTGTGCCATTCTTCACCCGTGTACTACTGCCAAACTAAGTCACGCTCTGGCAGTGCTATAGACTGTGCCGCACACCGTACGACCAACCTTGGATCTAGGACCCTGCTAGTACAATGAGGACCTCCTGCCAGGGCTAGGAACCGGATCTTCAGATTCTCCAGGATGAAACCAGAGTCATCACGCGCCAGCTGCGTAGGCGCCACCGTTGGAACTCAAGGCTCTGCAGCCAGGAAGTGGCGGACTGATAATTTAACCATTAAGGCCATGTGCACACGTTCAGGATTTTTCACGTTTTTTCGCTATAAAAACGTGATAAAAACGCGAAAAAAACGCTTACATATGCCTCCTATTATTTACAGGGTATTCCGCATTTTTTGTGCAAATGTTGCATTTTTTTCCGCGAAAAAATTGCATCGTGGAAAAAAAAGCAACATGTTCATTAAAATGCGGAATTGCGGGGATTCCGCACACCTAGGAGTGCATTGATCTGCTTACTTCCCGCACGGGGCTATGCCCACCATGCGGGAAGTAAGCGGATCATGTGCGGTTGGTACCCAGGGTGGAGGAGAGGAGACTCTCCTCCACGGACTGGGCACCATATAATTGGTAAAAAAAAAAAGAATTAAAATAAAAAATAGTGATATACTCACCCTCTGATGGCCCCCGAAGTGTTCCCGCCTCTCCGGTGCATGCTCTCTCTTCCGTTCCTATAGATGGTGTGGTTCAGGACCTGTGATGACGTCGCTGTCTTGTGATTGGTCGCGTGACCGCTCATGTGACTCACGCGACCAATCACAAGCCGCGACGTCATCGAAGGTCCTGAACCACACCGGCATCTATAGGAACGGACGCCGCTGAGGAGATTGGCTGTCTGCAGAGGGTGTGTATAACCATTTTTTAATTTTTTTTAATTATTTTTAAACATTCTATCTTTTACTATAGATGCTGCATAAGCAGCATCTATAGTAAAAAGTTGGTCACACTTGTCAAACAGTATGTTTGACAAGTGTGACCAACTTGTCAGTCAGTTTTCCAAGCGATGCTACAGATCGCTTGGAAAACTTTAGCATTCTGCACGCTTGCAGAATGCTAAAAAAACGCGAAAAAAACGGAAAAAAACCGCAAAAAAAAAATGCGGATTTCTTGCAGAAAATTTCCGGTTTTCTTCAGGAAATTTCTGCAAG
The DNA here is from genome assembly GCF_051348905.1 of Ranitomeya variabilis. NCBI lineage: Eukaryota > Metazoa > Chordata > Amphibia > Anura > Dendrobatidae > Ranitomeya > Ranitomeya variabilis. Next base: position 657,586,685 of record NC_135232.1, on the reverse strand, counting down.
AAATCCGGACGTGTGCACTAGCCCTCAATGAACAGCTGCTTTATCTGTTATCTCACCCTGCACTCATTTCGTGCTAATACCACCTCCCATATTCCCTGCTTAAACCAATACCTCCCTGCGTGGAGTATACCCCTGTTAATAAACCTGTTAACTCTTGTTCTGCCTCCTATCCATTACTGCATCCCAACACCTGCTCACACATGATCAAGCAACTTTGCTAGCTCTGGTGACCCAGATGTTGTCATGACGACATTGGGTCACCATGGCAACAGTTGGGACCCAGCGATGACATCACTGGGTCTCCGATCCAAGGGCAGAAGGGTTGTCATCCCACTGCCTGCTCACGAAATGCTGCGATCAAGTTCAATTACAGCATTTAGGGGGTTAAAGCGCCAGGAGCGGTGTAGGACTGCTCCTGGCACTTAGTGTCGGATGTCAGCTGTCAGAATCAGCTGACACCCGGTGGCGATCGCTCGCACCCAGCCTGAGCACGCAAAATAGCTGGGATGTATTCATACGTCCCAGGTCAATAAGGCCCAGGTCACAGGGACGTAATGATACGTCCAAGGTGGGAAAGGGGTTACAATGCCCTCTGCATAAGAAATAATAAGTTACACCCACTACATTCTGCGCCTTAATGATGTATAACCGCCACACTGGCTGCCATTATCAGCTGTAACTGCTACACAATCCACCCTTATGAACCACAGCCTATACCATGGCTGTCCCATCTCTAGTTTCCCTTAAAATCTCTATATCTCCACGTTGTCCCTCTGTCATGCTAACCGCTCTCCAAACTGTGCTCCCATTTTATGCTACCTCCTCTCCATATCCATTCTGTGTCCTCATACTTCCCACCACGTTGTCCTTTAAAAAACTCTATCCCCCATCACAGTTTTCCCCTACACAGTATGATGGTGGCCACAGCTGTCCATGCAGTGTGATATTCACAACATCCCCCCAATATACACTATGATGCACAATGATGCCCCCAACATATAATATGATGTCCCAACTATCCAGATATAATGTTCCCCACATTTCCCAGAATGATGTCCCCCAAAGTTCTCAGTATAATGTTTACAACAGTTTCTGATATATGATATCCCCCACAGCCCCCTCTTGTGATAGTTCTCACAGCCAGCAAAACTTAGGTGCCCACAGCCAGCTTGCCTTATGTTCCCCCACAGCCAGCCCCTCATATGTTCCCCACAGCCAGCCCCTCATATGACCACCCAGCCCCTCTTATGACCCCATAGCCAGCTTAACTTGGATCCCCCACAGCCAGCTCATCTTATGTCCCCTACAGCCAGCCCCTCATATGTCACTAATTCATTAGCAAAACATCAGGAAAAAAGAACAACTTAAACTCACCTAATCCTGGCTCTCTGTACACTGCGGCCACTGTCTCTTCTTTTTTCCTATACTCCAGTGGACATTGGATGGTGCAATGACGCCACCAGATTGCGCCATCTGACGTACCCTGCGTGCGTTGTCTCCAGCAGAACGCAGGCCACTCCAGCGTTTTGCTGGAGATCCTGCAGGGCTGATCACAGCTCCTCTGTTCCTGTCCTGGGCGGCCCGGCTTTGACATAAATTCTATTTGCATTTGACAGACGCACATGCAACTGGGTGCAGGGGGAGTGATGGACGGAGCACGGTGTCGGTGACTGACACTGCTTCCCTATGTGCTCATGCCTCAGCAGTCAGCCAAAGCAGTGGCTTATTTAGGGTCGAGCAGTTGGAGCATTTGCCCTGCGTACAGCCTGCAGGGGTAGCACCCTTGAGCCACTTAATGTGGCATTCTGGAAGTCTCCCTGGTGGCAATTTGCTGCTTCCCAGAGAGGGATTTGTCTGTTCCACAATCCAGTCGTCAAACTCACATCCAGTTCAAAGAATCTAAAAAAACTGCCAGCTCCCTGCACTCATCTAGGCGCAAATAAAATTGAACTCTTGACTGCCGGTGATTCTGGGATCAGGGTGACCACACTGCTGATGTCACTCTTGTGCTGCAGAGGACAGTCTGCGATAAGTACTTCAGGGGAGCCAGAGAAACAGTTTTATTGGGTTGGGGAAAATGAGCAAGGTGGCGATATGGAGAAGAAAAGAGTGAGTGAAGGTCGTGAGAGGAACTGTGAGGGAGTGGAAAACTGTGAGCGGACAGTATAGGATGAAGGGATTCACTCTCCCAGGTAGGCATTAGGTAGAGTTCACACGGGCAATGCGGATTGATCCAAACACGTGCAGTTTTATTGCTTTCCACAGGTTGTACAGCAGCAAAACAAACTCATATACCTGAATCACTAACCTTGTCCAGGCACTAGCTAAACGGAGCAGACTCGAAAAAGAGAAAATGTAGTCAATAAGGCACCTGGATGTAAATGTTGATTTGTGATACTGCCTGCATCTCATCAGTATTGTACAGTTGCATGAAAAAGTTTGGGCACCCATGGTCAAAATTACTGTTATTACTGCAGTTAAGTAAGTTGATTATGAAATTATCTCCAAAAGGTCTAAAGCTAAAGATGATGCATTTCTGCAACGAGTAGGGTGATGGAACCACTGGGTCGGGGTCCAAGGAAGGCCTGGAGGGGCGTAACTAGGAGCCTCACCCAATCCAACTTCTGATACAAAGCAGCTAACCACACAGAGATCTGAGGATAGACAAAGGTGGTGGACCTACTATATAACTGTCTAAGGGTCACTTCCATCTTTCTGTCTGTCTGGCTGTCTTTCTGTCTGTCTGTCTGCACGAAAATCCCAAGTCGCTGATTGGTCGTGGCAAAACGGCCACGACCAATCAGCGACGGGCACAGTCCGGCGGCAAAATGTTCGCTCCCTATTCTCCTGCTGTCAGTGCCCGCTCCATACTCCCCTCCAGACAGCGCTCACAGAGGGTTAATGGCAGCGTTAGCAGACCGGGTTATGCCGCGGTGTAACGCACTCCGTTACGCTGCTATTAACCCTGTGTGACCAACTTTTTACTATTGATGCTGCCTATGCGGCATCAATAGTTAAAAGATCTAATGTTAAAAATAATAAAAAAAATAAAAAATCATTATATACTCACCTTCCGTGGGCCCCCGGATCCAGCCGAGGCCTTTCCCGCTCCTCGCGACGCTCCGGTGACCAGTCCATGCATTGCGGTCTCGCGAGATGATGACGTAGCGGTCTCGCGAGACCGCTACGTCATAATCTCGCGAGACCGCAATGCACTCTTGGGACCGGAGCATCGCGAGGAGCATCAGTAAACGCTTCGGCTGGATCAAGGGGGGGGCGACGGAGGGTGAGTATATAACTATTTTTTATTTTACTTCTTTTTTTTTAACAGGGATATGGTGCCCACATTGCTACATACTACGTGGGCTGTGTTAGATACTGCGTTGGCTGTGTTATATACACTACATCTCTGTGCTATTGTAATAATTATAGGGGATAACTCAGGAGACTCTTTGCGTGGAACAAGACAACTACAGGACACAGTTTTATAAGTGGTAAAGTCTATATTATCACACGGTGATTCAAACAGGTGCAGAGAGAAACTCAAGTCCACAACACTTGGTGCAAATATCAAATGCAGCTCAGCAGTCTATAGGAAACTTCAGAGGAAAATGCAATCACGCAGAATGCCTATGAAGCACAATTATTCTTGAGGATACTTGACACGAATAAGTCCTTGCTTAGTCCACAACACAGATAGATATGCTTATAAGGCAGCTCAAATAATATCTTAGCTCAGCCAGGGAGGTCTGGGTAACAGTCTCAGGTTCTTGCAGAGCAGAAACAGCTTACATGTCCAGCAAATGCAGATGGAAGCAAACACGAGCAGCAGATGAAGGAGGATTACTGGAACTGGTGTATGCAGCAAGAACTCAGAGCAGAGTAGCAGGATAACCCCACAGGTTCACAGGAGCAGGTATATAGCCAGGGAGTCACCAGAGGTCAGGAGCTGGATGCAAGGCAGAATACTCTAGCACAGACTGAAGGCTGGGGTGGAGTTTTATAGCAGAAAGACAGTGCACATGAAACCAAAGACGCCATCTTGGAAAAGGGCAGTAATGCACAAAAAGGTAATAAAAAATGTTCAGAGTCCTGACATTACTCCCTCCTTAGAAGCGGCCTCAGGACGATCCTGGACCTGGTTTCTCAGGGAATCTCTGATGAAAACGAGAAATCTTCTGTTGGGCATTGATGTTTTCCACAGGTTCCCAAGAGTGTTCCTCAGGGGGATATCCCTGCCATCTTATCAGATATTGGAGCCGATTCCTGCGAATCCTGGAATCAACAATTTCCTCCACCACAAATTGTTCTTGCCCATCAATCACCACAGGCTGCGGAGGTGGCACAACACGTCCCTGGAAGGTATTAGGAGATACAGGCTTTAGTAAAGATACATGAAAAACTGGGTGTACCTTCATAGTCCTAGGCAGCTTCAGCCGGCAGGCCACAGAGCTCACAATACCGTTGATCTTGAAAGGGCCAATGAATTTCTGTCCAAGTTTTTGTGAAGGAACGTTTAACTTCAGATTCTTAGTTGCTAACCACACGGAATCTCCTACCTTGAACATGGGTGCAGGTTTACGGAATCTATCAGCTGATCTCTTATAACGTTCTTGAGCTGTGGTCAGGGATTCCTTCAGAATCTCCAGATTTTGCCTCATCGCAGTCATCCTTTCCTCCACTGAATTAAGAATTAATTGGAGACCTAGGTAAGATACACGGATGATAACCCAGATTGGCAAAGAAAGGTGTAAATTTAGTGGAGGCGCTCTGAGAATTGTTGTATGAAAATTCGGCTAATGGCAGCAACTCCAACCAATCATCCTGGAGATGGCTGACATAGCATATTAGATATTGTTCCAGCGTCTGGTTGGTACGCTCAGTCTGACCATTTGTCTGGGGATGGTAAGCGGAAGAGAGACAGACATTAATATTGAGTGCAGAGCAAAACCTCTTCCAGAATCTTGAAGTGAACTGCACTCCACGGTCAGAGATGATCTCATCCGGAACCCCATGCAACCGAAAGACATTCTGTATAACCAAGTTCACTGTATCTTCAGCTGAGGGGAGGCCGGTGCACGGAACAAAATGAGCAGCTTTAGTCAGGCGATCAAATACCACCATGATTGTATTCATGCCCCCCAATGTAGGCAGCGCCACAATAAACTGAAAAATTAGTCCCAAACGCATTTTTATATATCAAAAAGGTAAAAATGTTACCCAGCAAAAGTTTGCTTACACATGCTACATTGCATGCCGTGAAAACAGAACAAACGACTCAATAGCATATGAAACTATGGAGAACAAAACGAGTCTATTCTGGTGTACAACAAGATGAAAAAACTTTATTAATATACATAAATCACACATAAAAATATTAAAACCAAACAGCACAAAGAACACTGTAGCGCATATACAAGTGTATTAAAACGCAAAACAGTTTAAAGATGAATCCAAAGCTAAGTACCGATGCAGGAAATACCGGTGCAGCAAATGGGTACTATGTAACACATATCTAGTGTATCAACTATCCACTGCCAAACTCTCGTATGGAGCTTCAGAGAAGATATCTACATAACATCCCAGGTAAGTATACGTCCCAGTGGACACCAGAGATCAGCAAAAATAGCTGACCCCCCAGTATAATAGGTTACAACTACGGGACATGTTCAATCTACCTGGCTCAGTGAACATATGTGGCAGCATTGATACAAATAAAGAGATAATAATTACCCGTCATTGCCGCTGGTACCTGCACCGACACTCGCTCCCCAACGCACGTTTCGGTGTGTAAATTCCTTCCTCAGGGGGCGTGGCTTAACTAGTGACATGTTCCTCCCTATATACATAACATCTAACATCACATGATTGCAGATATCCAGTAATACCGGGTCTCCCGCGCCTGCGCAAAGCACGCCGAACGCCGTCCAACTGCACAGACAGATCCCCTCACTGACGCAAGATCACGTGGGGCGGCCGGCGCCTGGCCGTCACCACGCAACCAAGACAAACAGAGGGACACAAAGCTGCGCAGTCAGAACCAAGCGCCAGGCGGCCAGACCGGCAATCAATATACAATAAAGACTCACAATAACGGCCCAATCAAACGTAAGTAATGCAGCACAAAATTAGATGTAAGCTAATCAGGACATATCCATCATATAGTAGCATATACGAATACTTCAATATGATAAAAGAACCACAATCCATTAGAAAATACATTTTCTTGACAGTATAATTACTGTCAGCTCTAAATCGCACTTGCATCATTGTAATCTTTATGGTAGCTCCACAATAAAGTCCATTGATATAGACTCCCAAGGGCGGGACGGAACAGGTAATGGTTGTAGAAGACCCGTAGGTGCCACATGAGGAGTCTTGTAACGAGCACATACCTCGCAAGAGAGAACATAGTCCTTGGTATCCTTCAGGCAAGTTGGGCACCAGAAGAATCGGCTCAGGAACTCTTGTGTCTTCTGTACTCCCCTGTGACCAGCCAACTTGGAGTCATGTACCAACTTGAGGATCTGCAGACGGACGACCTCAGGGACGTAGATACGTCGATCTCTGAACCACATGCCACCCTTAAAGACAAGATTAATATCCACAGGTGGGTTGGCCAGAAATACATCACCGTCATAGGCCTCCCTGCACTCCTTCCATAAGTCCTGATCATGGATAACGCCGATGAAATTGGCATCAGATAGAATGGTCTTGGACGGGGCTCCAGGTACGGAATCCGCAGCATGGATTCGGGACAAAGCATCAGCCTTCCCATTACGAGAACCTGGACGGTACCAGATAACAAAGTTAAATTGATTTAAAAATAATTTCCAATGAGCCTGATGAGGAGAAAGACATCTAGCGGATCTAAGGAACTCTAAATTGCAATGGTCAGTTAGCACTGTGATCTGTTGTGCAGCTCCTTGCAGATGATGTCTCCATTCTTTGAAAGCCGCAATAATAGCCAGCAATTCCTTGTCTCCCACGTCGTAATTCTTCTCTGCTGAGGTTAGTCTATGGGAAAAGAAAGCACAAGGATGTAGCAGACCCTTCTCTCCAGTTCTTTGGGAGAGAATAGCCCTCAAAGCATTATCAGAAGCGTCCACCTCCACAATGAAAGAAAACATTGGATCTGGGTGTATCAACAGCGGTGCTGATGTGAAAAAGATCTTACGCCGATCAAAAGCTTCTTGAGCCTGTGATGACCACTTAAAGGGCTTTTCCTTCTTTGTCAAGGAAGTAATGGGACGGACAATATCAGAAAAATTTTGAATGGAGCGTCTGTAGAAATTTGCAAAACCAATAAAACGTCGGACCTCCTTAACGTTCTTGGGTACCGGCCAGTCAAGGATAGCCTGAATCTTACCAGATTCCATGTTCAGCCCCTGGGGAGAGATGATATAACCTAAGAACTGTATCTCAGAACGATGGAACTCGCATTTCTCCGGCTTAATATACAGATGGTTCTCTTTCAGACGTCTTAAACAGTTTTGACATGTTCTTCATGTTCCTGTAGAGAGTCAGAAAAGATTAGTATATCATCCAAATAGATCATTACAAACTGGTCCAACAAATCTCTGAAAATGTCATTAGCAAGGTGTTGAAATGTTGCAGGGGTGTTACAAAGCCCGAAGGGCATCACAAGAGATTCAAAGTGTCCATACCGGCATCTGAATGCTGTCTTCCACCCCACGAAGATCCAGTTTAGAGAACACCTTAGCATGGCGGACTCTTTCCAGTAATTCGGGAATCAGAGGCAAAGGGTAACGGTTTCGTATGGTTACCTTATGGTTACCTTATTGAGTTCCCAATAGTCAACACAGGGTCTCAGGGTCCCATCCTTCTTCTTTACAAAAAGATAGGTGCCCCTGCTGGTGAGGAAGAAGGACGTGTGAAGCCCTTGGCCAGATTTTCATCAATATACTCCTTTAAGGCTTGAAGCTCAGGTGCTGCCGAAGGGTATACGTTACTGCAGCGCCCCAGAGTTCTGGTCGTTGCAGTACTGATGCTCTGCCGCTAAGGGGGGCTATGGTACGTCTGATGGCACTGAAGGAGTTCACCTGACCAGGTATCACAGACACCAATACACTTCACAGTCTGGCCACCAGGGGGATCTAAGGGTACTATGTATTAGGCCACTCCTCACAATCTGGTAAAACTGAGGGTTGGATAGGAAGTTAGACAGAAGCTGACTGGGAATTGAACAGGCAACATCCTGTGGCAGAGGGTGTTGCAGGGAGAGACTCAGGGGGGTCCCTGTCGGGGGTGGGATCCTGGCAGAGACCTAGCAAACAGAGAGAACGTTACGGGACCGCGCCTGCACTAGATAGCGGCGGTGCCCTACGAAAGGACAAGAAGCGAGGTATATTGTGCTGAGTGAGAAACGAGATCAACGCAACAAGGTGAAATACCAGTAGGAGTCATGCTGTAAGACGAGGCAACATGCTACTGAGGCGCGTAGCCGATGGCCGGAACGCCGAGGAGGTACTAGGCTCCAAGCAGTACTTCAAACCTACGGCAGGACAGTCAGCTATAGGCGGGCTGTCTCACACCAATCACCTACGAAGACATAGGGGGCAACCAGTGGAGAGGGGCGACACTAGGGTCCCGGAAGAGCTCCGAGCCTACGCGTCATACGGGTGCGTCCTAGCCATATCATCTGGGGGACGAAGAAGAACATCAGATTCGAGTTGTGAGGGAACACGAGAAACAGACACAACAGTTGTGGGGACTATCCCGTGAGCACAGCAGGGGAGGACCGCAACACACAAGCGCTAGAAGGTAGGCACAGATTTCCACCTGCAAAGGGAACTCTGGAGGTGCCATCGGACCGGCCGGACTTGCGCAGCCTGGTTAACCGTATTCTGGACTGAGGATCCTGAAGCCTTCAGTAAAGAGGTAAAGAGACTGCAACCTGGTGTCCTCGTTATTTACTGTGACCAGCACTGCACCGCACTACCACCACCATCCGCACCTTTCATTGGGCGCCCCTCAGCAGGGTCACGGACTGGGTCTAGCCACCGTGACAACCCCAGAGCAGAGACCCAGAGGCCCGGTACCGGGTACCCCTCGGCCCTGCGGCAGTGGGGGCGCTACATTACCAAAAGGAATAGCTGCCCCAGGAAGCAACCCAATGGGACAGTCATAATGCCTGTGTGAAGGAAGCTGATCTGCATTCTTCTTGTCACAAATGTCAGAGAACTCTTTATATGCTGGAGGAAAAGAAAATACCTGTACATGTGGTTCCGTAGCCGTGGACTCAGGGACAGCTTCTGTTAATGCTGAGTTGCTCCTTGTTGGAAAGATAATCTCCTTGGTCTCCCAGTTGATAATTGGGTTCTGAGAACGCAACCAAGGAATGCCTAAAATAACAGGAAAATTAGGAGAAGAAATCCACTGTTTCCATGGTAATTGGAGAGGCTCTTTGCTGAATTTCAATACCATGTTCCTTGGCAAATGCGATATCCATGAAATTGCCACCTGCACCAGAGTCAATCATAGCTGCACTGGAAATCCACTGTCCTGAACACAGGATCTTAATAGGGAGAGAACAGTGAGATTTCTTTTCCTTAAGCTCCTTGGGGGGTGAAGTCATAGAAAGTGAATGGAATACAGCTTTTAAAGGCAGGCTACATTCAGAGATGTCAGATTCATCATCACAGTTGTCATACTCCCCTACTGCTTCTAGCACCTTGTTAGGCCGTCTAGGACACTTAGGACAATTGATCAAGAAGTGGTCAGACTGGCCGCAGTAGAAACATAGACTTTCACGAAGGCGATGCTCCCGGCGCTCATTGATCTCGCGCCTCTGAACGGAATCAATATGCATGGGCACCTCCTCCACCTCCCGAGATGTTTTACCTGCAGGCTCTTTGGAAGGAAGGGAAAAGTTAGAAATACGATTATATGCAGCAAACTTCTCCTGCCTATGCTCAGTAAGGCGAATGTCAATGCGCATACAATGCTGTATAAATGTCTCTAGCTCTTGTGACTCAGAGCGAGCTAGTTCATCTTTTACAATACTAGACAGACCCCTTTTAAAAATAGGCAATTGTGCATAACTGTCCCAATTGGTATCTACCGCTAATCTCCTGAATTCAGTAGCATACTCAATAACAGAACGTTTTGCTTGGAGTAAAGACAATAAAGCAGATTCAGTGGTTGTACGGCAATTAGGATCATCAAACATTAATGCCATAGCGGCTAAGAAATCATCCAAGTTATTTAACCATTGGTCACGAGACTCAATCATCGGATTCACTCAGGCGAGCTCTCGTGCAGTCAGCAGCATTATTACACACAATACTTTGGATCTATCATTAGGAAAATGGTCAGCATGCACATCAAAATATAGCATACATTGATTCACAAAGCCATGAAATTTGTCGCGATCACCATTAAATCTGAATGGGGGCAACTTAGGTGGGCTAGCTGGTGGCGGTTGCCCAGAGGAAAAAGTCGCTTGTGCAGCTATTTGCGTGGTTATGTCCTGAAAAGCCCATCCATACTGGGACTCTATGCCAGCAAGTTTGTTTTCCTGGGCTGCCATGCGGTTGCTTAAGTCCTGCAAAGTCTGTCCAAACACTTGTTGACTGAGTTCAAAGCTTCCAAACTTCTTTTGCAGACCTTCCACAGCTTTCTGCAGTTATCTAATTATGGAAAACACCTGCTCTAGTCTGCTTTCTGCAGTCATTGTTCCCGCAGTCTCCTTTTTTTTTTTAGACTAGAGTATCCTGTAATAATTATAGGGGATAACTCAGGAGACTCTTTGCGTGAAACAAGACAACTACAGGACACAGTTTAATAAGTGGTAAAGTCTATATTATCACACGGTGATTCAAACAGGTGCAGAGAGAAACTCAAGTCCACAACACTTGGTGCAAATAGCAAATGCAGCTCAGCAGTCTATAGGAAACTTTAGAGGAAAATGCAATCACGCAGAATGTCTATGAAGCACAATTATTCTTGAGGATACTTGACACGAATAAGTCCTTGCTTAGTCCACAACACAGATATGCTTATAAGGCAGTTCAAATAATATCTTAGCTCAGCCAGAGAGGTCTGGGTAATAGTCTCAGGTTCTTGCAGAGCAGAAACAGCTTACATGTCCAGCAAATGCAGATGGAAGCAAACACGAGCAGAAGATGAAGGAGGATTACTGGAACTGGTGTATGCAGCAAGAACTCAGAGCAGAGTAGCAGGATAACCCCACAGGTTCACAGGAGCAGGTATACAGGGAGTCACCAGAGGTCAGGAGCTGGATGCAAGGCAGAATACTCTAGCACAGACTGAAGGCTGGGGTGGAGTTTTATAGCAGGAAGACACAGTGCACATGAGACCAAAGACGCCATCTTGGAAAAGGGCAGTAATGCACAAAAAGGTAATAAAAAATGTTCAGAGTCCTGACAGCTATATACTATATGGGCTGTGCTATATACTACGTGGCTGTGGTATATATCATGTGGCTGGGCAATATACTACATCGCTGTGCTCTATACTTCGTGGCCTGTGTTATATACTGCATGGGCAGTGTTATATACTACGTCAATGTGCTATATACTACTTGGCTGTGCTATATACTACGTGGCTGTGCAATATATTACGTGGCTGTGGTATATATTATGTGGCTGTGCAATATACTACATCGCTGTGCTCTATACTACATGGCCTGTGTTATATACTGCATGGGCAGTGTTACATACTACGTCTCTGTGCTATATACTACGTGGCTGTGCTATATACTAAGTGGCTGTGCAATATATTATGTGGCTGTGCAATATACTACATTGCTGGGCAATATACTATGTGTCTGTGCTATACACTACGTGTCTGTGCTATATACTACGTGTCTGTGCTATATACTACGTGGCTGGGCAATATGCTACGTGTCTGTGCTATATACTACGTGTCTGTGCTATATACTACGTGGCTGTGCAATATACTACATGGCTGGGCAATATACTACGTGTCTGTGCTATATACTACGTGGCTGGGCAGTATGCTACATGTCTGCTATATACTTTGTGTCTGTGCTATATACTACGTGTCTGTGCTATATACTACGTGTCTGTGCTATATACTACATGGCTGGGCAACATAGTACGTGGCTTGGCAATATAGTACGTGGCTGGGCAATATAGTACGTGGCTGGGCAATATAGTATGTGGCTGGGCAATATACTACATGGCTGGGCAATATACTACATGGCTGGGCAATATACTACTTGGCTGTGCTATATACTATGTGGCTGTGTTATATACTACGTGGCTGTGTTATATACTACGTGGCTGGGCAATATACTACGTGGGGTGTAATATATGCTACGTGGGCTGTGCTATATACTACGTGGGCTGTGTTATACGCTACTTGGCTGTGCTATATTTCTCTGCTGTATCTGTGCATCATGAATCGTGGTATGTGTTAAAGAGGGCGGCCCACAGAGACTTCTTTCGCCCGGGACCCTCAAAAACCTGGAGCCGGCCCTGGCTTCACTGATTGTTCGCGGCCGGGCGTTACCAATCAGCGACAGGCACAGTCCGCCCACGAATTGGCGCGGAATTTGAACCACGCTTCGCTAATTAGTCGCGGCCGGCTGGCTGAATCCTGTGTATAAATTGCATTATTCTGAAAACTTCATAAATAAACTACATACATACTCTAGAATACCCGATGCGTTAGAATCGGGCCACCATCTAGTATATATATATATATATATATATATATATATATATATATATATTATTTTGTCTTTTTTTCAGTTTAAAAATAGCAAAAGAGAAAATGGGCCGAAGCAAAAGTGTTAGTACCCTTGGAGATTTGTGTGAGCAGATAACTTTGATCAATGTTTCAGGCCTAAATTAGGGTTATGGCTTATGGCTTGTTCACTGTCATCATTAGGAAAGGCCAGGTGATGCAAATTTCCCAGCATTCTAAAAACTCCGCCTCCTCTAACCTTGTGCCAAAAAAACAGCAGCGATGGGTTCTTTTTAGCAGCTGCCCAACACTTTCAAAATGAAAATGGTGGAGGCTCATAAAGCAGAAGGCTAAAAGATGATAAAAATTGTTTTCAAGTTGCACTTTCCTCAGATCAAAATGCAATTAATGTAATTAAGAAATGGCAGTTAACAGGAACAGTGGAGGTGAAGATAAGGTCTGGAAGACCAAATAAAGCTTCATTGAGAGCTGCTCATAGGATTGCTAGATTGGCAAATCTGAACCCCGCTTGACTGCAAAAGACGTTCAGACAGATTTAGCAAACTCTGGAATTGTGATACCTTGTTCTACTGTTCAGAGACACCTGTATAAATATGGCCTTCATGAAACAGTCATCAGAAGAAAACTTCTTGCATCCTCACCATAAAATTCAGTTTTAAAAGTATGCAAAAGAACATCTAAACAAGCCTGATGCATTTTGGGAACAAGTCCTGTGGACCGATGAGGTTAAAGTAGAACTCTTTGGCCACAATGATCAAAGATATGTGTGGAGATAAATGGGCACAGAATGTCAGGAACAGAACATCTCTCCAGCCATTAAGCATGGTGGGTGGATCAATGATGCTTTGGGGTTGTGTTGCAGCAAATGGCATGGACTACATTTCACAGGTAGAGTGAAGAATGGATTCAGTTAAATTTCAACCAATTCTTAAAGCAAACATAACAACATCTGCAAAAAAGTTTGAGTTGAAAAGAAGATGGCTTCTACAAATGGATAATAATCCTATAAACATGTCAAAATCCACAATAGACTACTTCAAAAGACAAAAGCTAAAGGTTTTGCAATGGCAGTGCCCTGATCTGAACATCATTGAAAATCTGTGGCTACAATTCAAAATAGCAGTGCATGCAAGACGAACCAGGAATCTCAAAGAACTGGAAGAATTTTACAAGGAAGAATGGATGAAAATCCCTCAAACTAAAATTGAAAGACACTTGTCTGGCTACAAAAAGCATTTACAAGCTGTGATACTTTCAAAAGGGGGTGTTGCTAGGTACTAACCATACTGGGGGCTCAAACATTTGCATCGGTCCATTTTCCTTTTTGTAATTTTTAAAATGTAAAATATGAAAATTATATATTTTTTCCTTAAATACAAAGGAAATGTGTCATATTTAACTTTAGGCCTTTCAGAGATCATTTCAACTTGCTTAACTGTTCACAATAATATTAATTTTGACCAGGCGTGCCCAAACTTTTACATACCACTGTAGTTCTTGTATGGACACAGTCTGATGGTGGTTGTTATTAACTTCCAGTATCTCCTTTATTTTGTAAAACACTTACTGGGAGTTGTAGGTTCATGCGATACAAATATATATGGGGCTGACCTGACATTGAAATTGATTGCTGTACTAAGCTTGGTGGTGTATTCATGTACTGGTGGTGGTTCTGTGTTAATGTGCAGAAAGTGGTTCTGGTGATGTATTTCTATACTGTTGGTGGTTTTGATAATATATTAATGTACTGATGGCGATTTTGGTAATACATTCATGTGCTGATGATGGTTGTGAGGCTGTATCTCTGCTGGTGGTAATGATGATGTATTTCTGCAATGTTGATGGTTCTGGTGACATTCTTGTACTGTTGGTGGTAAATGGCTATCTTAGTAAAGTATTGTGCAATCTGTCAAGATGAGGGTTACTACATTGTATATATATATTAGGAAAATTAATTAGCATGCCAGATCATAGCCGCTTGAAATATGCTCACTGTCAGGACTTGGCTCTGCTTGTAAGTTTCAGCGGTCATCACATGATCGCTCATGCGATTTTCAGAATTAGGCCGTGGTCACACTTAACGTATGGAAAATCGGTCCCAGTCTCTCGGCCGAGAGTCACACGAGTGTTCTCCGTATGGTCATAAAATGGATAAATGGCCTGCAATTAATAAAAACCTTGTGTCTCTGCTGTTCATGTCCTGTGTCTCTGCCGTGCCAGCCCAGAGTCCCAGCTGTACCTGCCTAGTGTCTTTGCCATTCCTGCCTTGTGTCTCTGCCGTAACAGCCCAGAGTCTCTGCTGTGCCTGCCTCGCGTCACTACTGTGCCAGCCTTGTGCCACTGCCGCATTCGCCCTGTGTCTGTGCCATATCTGTCCTGTGTCTCTGCTGTGCCACACCTGTGCCTCAACCCTACCAGTCAGGCATCAAGTCTAGCCTCCTAGTTCTCCCTGCTTGTATCCTTTACCTCCAGTCCTCTGTCTCCTTTCCTCTCCTTTCCTCTCCTCCTTGTAGTCGCCCCTTTGGCTCTAGCAGTTGTGTCTCCATCTCCCTTGGGCCTGCTCCTGACGCTCCCTGTATAGGGGGTGGTTCCATCTGGTCCACTCGCCCTCGGGGGCTCTAGAGCCACGACCCAGAGGGTCCACTCTCAGGTTCTTCCTAAATCCTAATAGATCCTAGTCTAAACTCAGCGAAGACCTATAGATAAGGGGAAGGAGGTCCCTAAAAGATCTAATTACTAGGTACAAAAAAACAGGTCACCTCCTAATAGGAAACACAGAGAACACTTCTGACCAGCTGCTGGTGCTCACGGTGCTACTGATCACGGCAGACACATCAGACACAATAAATGTTTTATATTTTGATCACAGTGTTTGCATTGCGAAATGTAGGTTACAGTGTAATGTGGCATTCTACTTGCCAAGTATAATGTGAGAAACAGGCAGGATATTATAAACATCACATATGATGATGTTATGTTAATTTGTTGCTTCATTATTACTGTATATACTCGAGTATAAGCCGAGGTACCTAATTTTGCCACAAAAAACGGGGAAAACTTATTGACTCAAGTATAAGCCTAGGGTGGGAAATGCAGCAGCTACTGATAAATTTAAAAAATAAAAATAGATACCAATAAAAGTAACATTAATTGAGACATCAGTAGGTTAAATGTTTTTGAATATCCATATTGAATCAGGAGCCCCATAAGATGCTCCATACAAAAATATGCCCCATATAATGCTGCATAAAGGTTAATGATGGTCCCATAGAATGCTCCATACAAAAATAAGCCCCATATAATGCTCCATAAAGGTTAATGATGGCCCCATAAGATGCTCCATAGAAAAATATGCCCCATATAATGCTGCAAAAAGGTTAATGATGGCCCCATAAGATGCTCCATATTAAAATATACCCCATATAATGCTGCATAAAGGTTAATGATGGCACCATAAGATGCTCCATATTAAAATATGCCCCATATAATACTGAATAAAGGTTAATGATGGCACCATAAGATGCTCCATACAAAAATATGCCCCATATAATGCTGCATAAAGGTTATTGATGGCCCCATAAGATGCTCCATATTAAAATATGCCTCATATAATGCTGATGCTGCTGCGATTAAAAAAAAAAAAGACATACTCACCTCTCGTTGCTGCCTGCTGCTCCTCAGCGTCACCAGCTCCTTGCAGTGACTGTTCAGGCAGAGGGCGCGCACTAACTATGTCATCACACCCTCTGACCTGAACGTCACATCCAGAGGACCCGGAAGACACAGCGCGACGGTGGAATGGGGACAGGTGAATATCGCATGGCTCACCCTCCCCCAGTCCTACTCACCCTCCTGGTGTTGCATATCAGTCCCTGCATCTTGGGCACTGCCATCTCTCTTCCTGTCTTCCTTCCTGTGCTGAGTGGTCAGTGATACCACTCATTAAAGTAATGAATATGCGCTCCACGCTTATGGAAGTGGAGACGCGTTCATATTCATTACTTTAATGAGCGGTACCATGTGACCGCTCAGCACAGGAAGTATATACGGTGCTTAATTATTTTATTGTACTTACTAATTTCCTGCTGCACCTCACATGAGCTTTCATCATAATTGGGGAACATCTGGCTGCATATTCGCCTCCAAGCTGCATCCTTTCGAGGGCGATCCACATAATGTGCGTCACGATGGTCCCATATTTCTGGCCTCTCCTCCACCAGAACTATCAACATCTCCACATTTATGTGTCTGGCCATGTTGTTGGTATCCGTGGAGGCATGTTCTGGATTTTTTGAAGAGATTGCCAGGGAAATTTGCGTGCTAAAGCTTCCTGATAATGGATGAGGCAATATCTTGTCACCTACACTGATGGTCCGTGTGGTGTCCGATTTTTTCTCGCACCCATAGACTTGCATTGGCGAGACTTGGCCGATATATGCGTACAATCACAGCATGCTGCGATTTCTCTTGCTCGCAGAAAACACCCAAGAAAAAAAACGGTAATGGGATCTGCCCCATAGTGCTATGTGATGTTTTCTCGCATAGCACTCGTCCGCATTCAACGCTAGGTGTGACTCCGGCCTTACGGTCACGTGCCAACTAGCTTCTCTTCCTAATTCTCTCAATGAAGCAGGGACAGTAGTTGCAGCTGGTCAGCATATGGCTAGTCAGCAAAGCACATATGAGTATCAACATGACTGTAATAATTATAGGAGATAACTCAGGAGACTCTTTGCGTGGAACAAGACAACTACAGGACACAGTTTTATAAGTGGTAAAGTCTATATTATCACACGGTGATTCAAACAGGTGCAGAGAGAAACTCAAGTCCACAACACTTGGAGTAAATATTAAATGCAGCTTAGCAGTCTATAGGAAACTTCAGAGGAAGATGCAATCACACAGAAAGTCTATGAAGCACAATTATTCTTGAGGATACTTGACACGAATAAGTTCTTGCTTAGTCCAAAACACAGATAGATATGCTTATAAGGCAGTTCAAATAATATCTTAGCTCAACCAGGGAGGCCTGGGTAATAGTCTCAGGTTCTTGCAGAGCAGAAACAGCTTACATGTCCAGCAAATGCAGATGGAAGTAAACACGAGCAACAGATGAAGGAGGATTACTGGAACTGGTGTATGCAGCAGGAACTCAGAGCAGAGTAGCAGGATAACCCCACAGGTTCACAGGAGCAGGTATATAGCCAGGGAGTCACCAGAGGTCAGGAGCTGGATGCAAGGCAGAATACTCTAGCACAGACTGAAGGCTGGGGTGGAGTTTTATAGCAGGAAGACACAGTGCACATGAGACCAAAGACGCCATCTTGGAAAAGGGCAGTAATGCACAAAAGGTAATAAAAAATGTTCAGAGTCCTGACAATGACGACTGCTCAAGCTACTCCTACTTAAGCTGTGCATAGGAGAGCGCATAAAACTGAATTGTAGCCCCAAGTGCAGTAAAACCTAAGTTTTCTTCTGGCCAAAGAGATTTAGTGCTCATTCAGATGATTGAATTATACAGTACATTTGTGTGC
Source organism: Ranitomeya variabilis (assembly GCF_051348905.1). Taxonomy (NCBI): domain Eukaryota; kingdom Metazoa; phylum Chordata; class Amphibia; order Anura; family Dendrobatidae; genus Ranitomeya; species Ranitomeya variabilis. The sequence goes on along the minus strand of NC_135232.1, from coordinate 657,568,434 downwards.
TGTCCATGTGCGCCATGGACCACACATAAACCCATTGTAACCAGTGAACATGGCCAGTGGCTAAATATCTACAATATTACATCTGCAAAGTCGAACAAGAAAATAAAAAATATTTTAAATCCCCGTGCCGGGTGTTGCAGCAGCCACAGAGAGGAGTGCTCCGGCCAAGAGCACCAGTGCCACGCAGACCAGCGTCGCCCGCCGCCAACAGCGAGGACCAGGGAGAGCAGGACGTGCAGTGTGTGTCCAGTGACTGCCAGAGAACCGGGTGCTGTACACTACGTGACTGTGAGTACCGCACACACGCTGCCCAACTGGGACCACATATGAGACTGACACTTGTGCCCTGACGTTGGCAGCGAGTAGTTGCCCTGACACTTCTGACCTGACTTCATCAGTGAAGAATAGTTGTGGAGCCACATTGGGCTCAGACAGTACCGTGACTGACGCTTCTCCGGCCATAGTAGTATATGGACTAGGGGAAGCAGAAGGTGCCGGAGACCGACCGCTGTCACCAGAAGACGGGGTTTTGTTGCACATAGGACCTTCCTGGAAGATACATTGCGCCAGCCGTTGCCGGCGCTGTGCAGTTTGCAGCAGGAGCTGCAGTTTAAGGACTTCCTGACTCACATGCTAACGAACTGCCGGCATATGAAACTTAGTTCCCCACTTCACCATATCTTTGGAAAAAAGGAAGGAGAAGTAATCCACAAATCCTGTAGACCAAGGGTCTGTGCCCAATGTAACAGTCATGACTAATACATTATATAAGGATATGATCTCCATACGTAATCCAGTGTGTGGCCATTAAATCCCACTAACTTCTTAATGCAGATGCTAACTCACATTTACCATTGTAAGATAATTACACATAACTTGTCACGGAGAGCAGCATACAGTGTATATATCCACCTCGAATAGTGACTGATCTGCCGCTATGGGGTGAGCAGGTTCCCCACAGTTGCTCTGAGAGCTCAATACTCAATAACATGTATATGCAGCGCCCCAGAGTCCTGGTTGCTGCAGTAATATTATTCCTCCACTAGGGGGAGTGATATTACGTCTGGAGGCAATAAAGGAGATCTCCTGTCCAGGTATCACAAACACACCACACACTTCACACTCCAGTCCACCAGGGGGAGCAAAGGTTCTATCTACTAGGCCACTCCTCACAGTTAGGTAAAACTGGTAGTTGCAGGGAAAGTTAGTCAGAGAGTTCCTGGCTGGAGACTGAGAGAGAAAGGTCTCCAGGCTGAGCTGTCTGGAGTGATCTCCAGCAGATCCAGACTTCGATTTGAGGAGGGTACACGGAGCTGCGCCTGCACCCCATGCGGCAGCATCCTAGGAAAGACACATTGAAAGGAAGCGTGTTCTAGTGAGTGAGAAACGAAGGCATAGCAACAAGTGGATACCAGAGAGGATAGTAGACGAGAGGCGCTGCATCCTTCTGGTGCGCGTTCCGGTAGCCAGAATACCGAGGGAGTAAAGTGCTCTACGCCATTACTTCAGAGACTGGCAGGACAATCAATTCCAAGTTGGCTGCCTGACCTAAAATACCTAAGAAGACACGGTGGCAACTTGTGGGGGTCGGGGCGTTTCTAGGGTCCCTATAAACAAGCCTCAGGCCATCAGTCATACGGGTTTTGTTCTTTCCGACCACGGGGAACAGAGAGAAGAGTAAAAGCAGTGAGGACTTCATTAGAGCTAAAGCAAGTGAGGACCTACTGAGTTACTGTGCGCATAGGAAGGCTATTGCATTCCACCTGAATAAGGAGACTCTGGATTTGCCTTGATACCGGCCGGACTCTGCCTACCCTGTGATCCAGTGCCCTGGACTGCAGGCACTGAAGCCTTCAGTAAAAGGTAAAGAGACTGCAACCTTGTGTCCTCATTCTTTACTGCTCCTCACACCATCCAACATCCACACTTCTGGGAAGCTCTGGGGAAACACTTCACCTGTGGGAAGGTATACCATCTAGCTGCCCATCACCCCAGCGGACCCCTAAGCAGCGTCGGTCACCCTGACCGAATACCACAGGTGGCGTCACGAACATCATACAAACTTTCCTTTTCATTGGACATCCCTCAAAAGGGCCTTGGACCGGGTCAGGCCACCGTGACATCCCCCGAACCAAAGGACCCGGTGCCGAGTACCCCATTGCCCTACATGTGGGGCGCTCCAAATCTTGGCCTCACGAACAGGATGTACTTAAGCCTGAAAAATCGGGTCATGTGCGCCTAAGAACTGTGCCAGAACTGTATTGGAACTGTGATTTGCTCAAAGACTGTGTATTGCTAAAGACAGCAAGAATTCCCGCCAAAATCGCCACCATTACTGCGCCACGAGGAGCGCAGGAGAACAAGGGTGTGCCATGGGAGGAGACTACCAAAGCGGCGCCAAAAGTGACGACCGCCCCCTCCGACTACTGCTACGGGATGACGACGTACCCAGGAGCCAAGGAGGTCCGCCCCCTGATTTGCAATGGCGGGAACCAGGGCAAGAAGGAGCTCCACCCCCAGAAAATGGAGGAGCAGCGTGCGCATGTGGCCGCAGAGAACTGGTAGTCAAGATGGCGGAGGGAGGTGAGCGGATCCCGGAGCGTGGGATGGAGCATGAGGACTCTCCCAGCCAGGGCCTGCAAGAACTGCACCCTTCACCGACGATGAATCCGGACCTCCTGCGGAAAGAAGAGGCAGAATGAACCTGTCAGCTCGTGCGCCAGGAGCTGGAAGCTGTGGCCGGGTGGAAGAAGACCTTCATCGGGAGCCTCACCAGACCTCTGTCGGCATCCTCATCTGGTCCGGAGCAGGAAAGAAATTCCAGTGCTCCGAAGCCAGAAAGCAAGGCCCTGCCGGAAAGCAAGATGCAGCAAACAGAGATGACAACGCCGCAGCACAAGGCCCTGCAACCAGCGTTCCAGACCCCAGCGGAGACGGAGCAGACTGGCACCGGAGGGACCACATCTGAAGCAGGTATGAAGAACGACCCTGCCCTGATGACCGACACCACTCCAGCGACTGCTCGTGCCACCGCTACTGACTCCGTTCCAGTGACTAATCTTGCAGCAGCCGCTACCTTTGCTGCAGAAAATCCCCATACTCCAGCTACGCAGACCTCCATCGCTGCGCATGACTTAACAATCCATGAAAGACAGAGCAATGGGGTTTATTTGGCACCGGGTGTGACCCTGGATCCTACCCTTCCCAGGCCAAGAAGGGTTATGTGCCAGGTAAAGCCCTGGAAGATATCCAAATAAACCTTGAAACCCTGAAGAAGGAATGTAAATAGTTCTCTTTAAAAACTGTTCTTTGTTTTGCTGCTAAAACCTGTCTAGGGTTAACTCTTAAAGGGATCCCTTTGTTTACCCGGGATCCCTGTTGTTCTAAGTTTTGCACAAGTTTATTTTAAAAGAACTGCGGAATCATGGACGGTGAATGATTCACAAACTGTCGCTGTAAATAGTTTGCACCTTCTTAAAGGTGCCCTATACTGGTTTTACAAAGAAGAGCTTTGTGAAGAGACTGTTCCTGATGACAGCGTGAAAGTTCTTGTTGTTTTACAAGTTGTTAATTGACTTGCAAATCGATTGTTTGCACTACCTAGACTTGGTTTCCTCTTAAAGGAAATGTTCGTTTATTGCACTTCACCTAAAAGTGATAATGTTGCCTTAAGAAGTTAGATAGTAATAATAATGTTTTTACATAGTCAATAGTATGTAGCTAGAAGGTTAGATAGTGATAAAATGGTTGATAATGTTGAGAATAGAATGCTAGTGATGTACTTTGAATAAAATTGAAGTTAAAGTAATTGCTAGGTTTTATAGAAATAGACTGAAGGAAAAATGCAGTAGGCCCATGAGGGGTAGACAGATAGTCCTGCATATGTAGAAGTGAGAATAAGGCACTTTGAAGTTTTATAGTATGCCCTTAGAGGGTACTCGCATTTAAAGGAAAATACTGTTTTGCACTTGCATTTAATAGATAGAATACCCATATGGGTAATGGTCATTCATAGTTAGTTAGTTAAGGACCCGGTGCCGAGTACCCCATTGCCCTACATGTGGGGGCGCTCCATATACACCACTGTTTTTGGAGGTATGAGGTTTTTGTGAAGTGAAGCGGTGGCGAATTTGTTTTCCCCGTGGCTTACTTGATCTAACCAGGGATGTAACCATCACAGTCGCACGACCATTGCAACGCAGAGATCCGCCGGGTCCATGCTCTGCAATATATGCTGCTGGCCAATCAGAGGCCAGCAGCTAACATTGGAATGGAAGTCACTGGCTGCATATGGCAGTGATGTCACTTGTGTGCTGAAGTCATCTACCAGCTATAGAAAGGAATTCTATGTGGTCAGGGATTGTATGAAGATGAGTAGAGATGTTTACTTTCTTTTTATGCAGAAAGTGGCAGAACAGGGACATATATACCAGGAATTCTGAATTGTGGCAGGAGTGTTTCAGGTAACAGAAATATATATGAGATGTGTGGCTAATGTAATCCCTAGTACAGAAAATGGCCCCTGTACAAGAACAATATATGGGCCCTTTGCAGTCCAATATCTCATCACAATGCACCATTGCCACTTCTTTGGAGGTGGTAGTGGCCCCCTTACCTCTTCGGCCCCTGTCTGGATATAGATGGCATTAATGGTTATGTCCATCCCTGATCTAGTAGATCACCATGAGTTCACTTTAAATCCCTTACTGACTGACTGATCAGTACTATATATAAAAGGGGTTGACTACTTTATCCTGTGTTGAGGACATAATTTCTGGAACTTACTATTATATAACGGCCGTATAACTCGGATGGGGATCACAACGCAATGCTCGGACTGGCCATCAGCTCTCCTGACCCAATAATGACAGCATGTGTTTCTATGCAGCTCTCGTGCTCGGGTCATGAGAGTCACCGACCAGTCTGAGCATTGCGATCCTTGTCCGGGTTATACGGTCGTCTGACTCTTCCCTTTGTTTTGCCAAGTACTAAAAAGGCTCAGATACGGCTTTAAAGAAGGCGATTAACTTTATTACAATAATTCAATGATTACAGAAAATAGGAAATAGTGTGATATTGCATAACCTTTTGCATAATATACATTATAAAGGTTAAATACTTACATTACACACTACACAAGAAAAACTTCACCAGGAAAAGAGCATCTTCTATCCATAACGTCAACCACGAGAAGCCAAACAGGGAAGACAGAGAATTCTTGGGATATCCACGCTATAGATCCTCACAGGCTCCCCTTCCGATCTGTAGATTACAGGCTTCTGTCTTAACTGAAGGCTTCAACAGCTTATATCTTTACTTTTGAAAAAATTCTTACGTACTCAAATGTTGCACAAGCTTTAAGGCCCCTTTCACACATCAGTTTTTTGCCGTCAGGCACAATCCGACGGATCCATTTTTTTCTCATATACTTGTATTAGCGACGGATTGCGACGGATGGCCTCATGTTTCATGCGTTTTTCGCCGGATCCGTCAAAAATTCGTTTTCCGGCGGCCAGAGAAAACGGACATAGGAACCTGGACCAGGCTGAGAACCACTGGTGAATGAGCTGCTAACTCGCAGCATCATTGACCAGCGGCCACATCATCGAGGTTATCACTGATCAGTGAAGCTGCGTTCCCAGCCGGGTGTAACTGTGGTGACCTCAGCACTGTGGGAGAAAGACAGTGACCCTAAAGATGGACGGGCTTCTATGCCCAGTTGGTGGAGGAGATGGGGTGAAACAATCACTTAGTCCTCCTAGGTGGTTAAGGGAGGGATAGTGTTTATCAGCACTAGGAGAGGGCTCAATTTTAATATTTTCTGTGCAATTTCAGAGGACTTTTTTATGCTTTGATCTTCAGTTTATGACTCTTCATATGATGGCGTCATATTTTATCCATAGTTACATGTGCTTCTCATAAAATTAGAATATTATCAAAAAGTTAATTTATTTCAGTTCCTCAATACAAAAAGTGAAACTCACATATTATATAGAGTCATTACAAACAGAGAGATTTATTTAAAGTGTTTATTTCTGTTAACCCCTTTCTGACCTCGGACGGGATAGTACGTCTTAGGTCAGAAGCCCCTCTTTGATGCGGGCTCCGGCCCGGAAATGACGGCATCGCCGACCCCCGTCACCGCCGACCCCCGTCACATGATTGGAGGTCGGCAATGCTTCATTATTGTAACCGTAGAGGTCCTCGAGACCTCTATGGTTACAGATCCCCGGCAGCTGTGAGCGCCACCCTGTGGTCGGCGCTCACAGCACACCTGATTTTCTGCTACATAGCAGCGAACAGCAGATCGCTGCTATGTAGCAGAGCCGATCGTGCTGTGCCTGCTTCTAGCCTCCCATGGAGGCTATTGAAGCATGGCAAAAGTAAAAAAAAGTTTAAAAAAAATGTGAAAAAATAATAAAAATATAAAAGTTTAAATCACCCCCTTTCGCCCCAATCAAAATAAATCAATAAAAAAAAAATCAAACCTACACATATTTGGTATCGCTGCGTTCAGAATTGCCCGATCTATCAATAAAAAAAAAGCATTAACCTGATCGCTAAACAGCGTAGCGAGAAAAAAATTCGAAACGCCAGAATTACGTTTTTTTGGTCGCCGCGACATTGCATTAAAATGCAATAACGGGCGATCAAAAGAACGTATCTACACCAAAATGCTATCATTAAAAACGCCAGCTCGGCACGCAAAAAATAAGCCCTCAACCGACCCTGAAAAATGGAGACGCTACGAGTATCGGAAAATGGCGCAATTTTTTTTTTTTTTTAGCAAAGTGTGGAATTTTTTTTTCACCACTTATATAAAAAATAACCTAGTCATGTTAGGTGTCTATGAACTCGTAGTGACCTGGAGAATCGTAATGGCAGGTCAGTTTTAGCATTTAGTGAACCTAGCAAAAAAGCCAAACAAAAAACAAGTGTGGGACTGCACTTTTTTTGCAATTTCACTGCACTTGGAATTTTTTTCCCGTTTTCTAGTACACGACATGCTAAAACCAATGATGTCATTCAAAAGTACAACTCGTCGCGCAAAAAATAAGCCCTCACATGGCCAAATTGACAGAAAAATAAAAAAGTTATGGCTCTGGGAAGGAGTGGAGTGAAAAACGAACACGGAAAAACCCTGTTTTTTTTAAATTATTTAAATAAATAAGTAAAAAAACGGCGTGGGGTGCCCCCAATTTTTGACAACCAACCTTGCTAAAGCAAACAGCTGGGAGCTGGTATTCTAAGGCTGGTAAGGGTCTGTTGATATAGGCACTCCACCCAGCCTTAAAAATAGCAGCCCGCAGCAGCCCAGAAAAGGCACATCTATTATATGCCCCAATTCTGGCGCTTTACCCGGCTCTTCCCTGTAGTGGTGGCAAGTGGGATTCATATTTGAGGGGTTGATGTCACCTTTGTTTTGTCAGGTGACATTAAGCCCACGGCTTAGTAATGAAAAAGTATCTATAAGGCTACGTTCACATTTGCGTTGTGCGCCGCAGCGTTGGTGCCGCAACGCACAACGCAAACAAAAACGCAGCAAAACGCATGCACAATGCTGCGTTTTGCGACGCATGCGTCCTTTTTTTGGTTGATTTTGGACGCAGCAAAAATGCAACTTGCTGCGTCCTCCGCGCCCGGACGCGTGCGCCGCAGTGACGCATGCGTCGGAAAAACGCAAGTGCAACGCATGTCCATGCGCCCCCATGTTAAATATAGGGGCGCATGACGCATGCGGCGACGCTGCGGCACCCGACGCTGCGGCGCAGACCGCAAATGTGAACGTAGACTAAGACACCTATCCATTACTAATCCCATAGTTATATGGTAAATAAAAACACAGCAAGTATAAAGTCCTTTATTAGAAATAAAACAAAACATACTTTTCCATTTTTATTTACAAATAACAAAAACGGTTATAATCACCTAACGCCTAATTCCACTGAATCCCTCATCTCCAGTAATAAAACAAAAAGAAAAAAACAACAATACCCCTCACCTCTCCATTGTTTTGTTCCATGCCGTAATCCATGTCTGGGGGATAAATAGTTTTCAACCTGGACAGTGCCAATATGCGACCGTCCAGGCTGAGAACCACTGGTGATTGAGCTGCTCGCTCGCAGCATCATTGACCAGCGGTGACATCATCGAGGTTATCACCGGTCAGTGAAGCTGCATTCCCAGCCGGGTGTAACTGTGTGACCTCAGCACTGTGGGAAAAAAGACAGTGATGCGGTCATCGCAGTTCAAGCTCAGTGTCTTCACCACAGATCACAGTGAGAAATTCTCACTATATTCTGCTGTGAACTCACTGAGCTGAACTGCAGTGACCTCATCACTGATTTTTTTCCCACGGTGCTGAGGTCACCGAAGTTCCACCCGACTGTTAACGCAGCCTCACTAACCTCTATGAAGGTACTGCCTGTCACTGATGCTGCGCTCGTAGCAGCTCATTCACCAGTGGTTCTCAGCCTGGACGGTCACATCTTGGCACCGTCCAGGTTGAAAACTATTTGTCCCCCAAACATTGATTACGGCGTGGGACAGAACGACGGACAGATAATGGATATTGTTTTTTTAATTTTTGTTTTATTACAAAAGACAAGGGATTCAGTGGAATTAGGCATTACATGAGTATGACTGTTTTTGTTATTTGTAAATAAAAATGGAAAAGCGTGTTTTGTTTTATTTCAAATAAAGGACTTTATTCTTGCTGTGTGCTTATTTACCATATAACTATAGGATTGGTAATGGATAGGCATCTTATAGCATCTTCATTACTAAGCCATTGCCTAGATGTCCCCTGAAAATAAAAAGGTGACATCAAGCCCACAAATATGAACCCCACTTGCCAGCGCTACAGGGCAAGTGGGAAGAGCCAGGCAAAGCACCTGAATTGGCGCATCTAATAGATGTGCCTTTTCTGTGTGGCTGCAGGCTGCTATTTTAGGCTGGGGGCACCTATATTAATGGCCCCTTACCAGCCCTCAGTTGTCTGCTTTACCAAGGCTGGTTGTCAAAAATGAGGGACCCCACTCTGTTCTTTTTAATTATTTATTTAAATAATTTAAAAAAAAAATCCTGATAACCAGCCTTGCTGAAACTGACAGCTGAGGTTTTCAGCCCCCAGCTGTCAGATTTGCCTGGCTGGTTATAGAAAATACAGGGGAACCCATGCCAGATTTTTTATTTATATATTTATAGCACAAGCAGCAGCTGATGAATACTCTCATCTGCCTCTCCTGTTCTCACTGTTATTAGCATCAGCATGTGTAGGCTGATGGCAGTAATGGTCCCATCAGCCGCTGTCTGTTGTCGCTGTTATCAGTTGAATATAACTCTCATCATTCTCCTCAGCTCACGCTGATCACCGGCAGAGCAGGGGAGAATGATGAAAGCCATCTTCAGCACCCAGCACCGGGGAACAGCGCTTACTGTACCGCTGCTTCCCTGGCGCCGGTGCGTGTGGTACTGATACACATTTGCCAGATGTGTGCTGCAAGTATCACTGACATCTCCAGTACCGTTTTTTCCGGTACTGGAAATATCAAACACACCCATTATTAACCCTAGCTATCTTTTTTTTCTTAGCTGGTTATTAAAAATAGGAGGGACCCCATGTCATTTTTTCTGGGTCACCACAGTTTTAATAACCAGCAAAGGCAAAGCAGACAGCTGGAGGCTGATATTAATGGGCTGTGAAGCTCCATCGATATTAGACGTTTCCCAGCATAATTAGACCACTCACAGCTGTCTGCATTCCCTTGACTGGTAAGTAAAAATAAGGGGGACCCCATGTCATTGTTTTATTTATTTATTAACAAGTACAGTAAAATACACGCGCAAGGCACTGCTCCACTTGGACCTCCGCGTCCTGGTTCAAGATTATTTTTTATATATATTAAGTCATTTTCTATCCACATGTGTTTTCATGGCAATTGAACTTCTCTTATCCCCTTTTGCTTCCTTCTTTTCAGCCCCCCTAGCACTTACTATGACCATTTTATAGCCATTTTACAGCACCAAAGTTTGAATCCCATTGACTTATATGAGGTTTGGGTCTGGGGTCAAGTTCTGGTACCCGAATTGAACTTTGAACTAAAGTTCGTCCAAACCCGACAAATTCGGACTTTCACGGGTCCGCTCATCCCTACTTCTATCAAAGTAACTTATATTTTCTAAATAGCTGCCGTGTAATACTAGATTTTTCTTGTAAAGGCTGTTGTATAGAAAAAAAATGGTTTCAATGATAGGACTAGCCAGTAGTTTTGTATGGTTGTGAAAGCGAGAATAGGGGAAATCACAGCGGATCACCACTGCACCTGCTTGTTGAAAATGATTGTATTGCACAAGGCAATCTCTATAATGCAGGTGCCTATGCACAGTGGACAGGTCCTGTGGGCAAGTACCTTTTAAAGTCCTATTCATTTCAATTGAACACTCTCAGTTCAGATGTGTAAAAGTGAAATTTTACTATTTCCTAACATTAGAGTGGTGTTAGGTAATCCTGTGGTACCATAATTCTGAATATGTATGCACTATGTATTGACAACAAAGCTCTATATCTTGTGTAATTGCTACTTTGATGCAATACTGCAAGTTGCAGAAATTATCACGCATTGCTGGAACTGCACCATTGCATCTGCTGATAAAGAAAGCACCAGACATGGCTACACATGGAACACAACAAATTCAGAATATGAAGCATAGATTATAATTGCAAACATTTAATTTACACATTGAAAAGTGAACTACTTGCTAGATGTGCACGCTGGGTGATGTAACTGATGACTATTGTCGAGGGAGGAAGTTACTGCATGGATCTTCACTCCTCTCCTAATGGACAATAGAATTTGCAACATAAAGAATAAAGCATTACAACTTGGACAGGGTATAACAAACAACAAAAACCCCTGTGAGCAAAGTTTCCATTATGAGAAATGCATAGCAATAAAAAAAAAAAAAAAACAGTAATAATAATATAAAAATATTAATTTATATAGAGTAAAATGTAAATGACCATAGACCATGATGAGAGGAAATATACTTTAAATGATTACACAAAGTACAGGTTATAAAAGGTTTAATATTTCCTTTTACTATTTGACTTCAGGAATGAACTGTAAAGTGCAGTGGAGTAGGTTATCACTATAAAAATAAAATTACTATTACTGTCCCCCCCCCCAATCTAATTTACAATAAAGCAGGAAATGTATTCATTTTATAAAGTGTCCTTTTAATTTGCACAATTTTCCTCTGAAGTCTATAATGTGTCTGTGTGTACATATATGTATATGACTGTGTATATGTAATACATATATATATATACAGTATGTGTGTGTGTATATAAATATAATGAAGTTTGTGTGTATGTCTATGTATATAATTAAGCAAACATATATATATACTCACACGCATAAGCATACTCATTATATTCATTATATATATACACACGCACACATACACATTATATACATATATATCGAAGAACACACATGTAAACATACACATTATATTAATTATACACACACACATGCAGATACTCATTATAAACACACATACTGTATATTATATATAAGATATATACAAACACACATGTATCCACAGAATATTCATTACACCCACCCACATATACACACACACACACACACACACATATAAATTGTATACATATATATATACACACACACACACACACGCACACATATATATATACACACACATATATACACACACATACATATATATACACACACATATATATACACAGACACACATATATATACACACACACATACTGTATATATATACACACACACACGCATACATATATATACACACACATATATACACACACACACATATATACACACACATATACATATATATATACACACACATACAGTATATATATATACACACACACACACACACATATATACACAGACACACATACATATACAGACACACATATATATACACACACACGCACATATATATATATACACACACACACACACACACATATATACTCTATACATATATATACACACACATATACACACACACACATATATATACACACACGCACATATATATATACACACACATATATATACACAGACACACATATATATACACACACACATACTGTATATATATACACACACACGCATACATATATATATATATACACACACATATATACACACACACACATATATACACACACATATACATATATATATACACACACATACAGTATATATATATACACACACACACACACACATATATACACAGACACACATACATATACAGACACACATATATATACACACACACGCACATATATATATATACACACACACACACACATATATACTCTATACATATATATACACACACATATACACACACACACACATATATATACACACACGCACATATATATATACACACACATATATTCCTCCCTTTTATGTCCGGCAAGTAAGGACACCTGGTATGCCCATATCCAATACAGAGCTCCAAAGTAGCGCAGGCGCACGAGCCATTCCCAGCCAGAGAGGCGCGCACCCATGTCTCATCATCCCCACAGCAAAGTCACATGGGGTGGGCGGCGCCAACCACCACCGCATAACAGAGCAAGCGAGGATGTAACACAAAGGCGCAGTGACTGACAGGCAAGGATGGCCAGTGCACATGCGCCAACGGGTGTCATGGCAACGTAAGTACACACTGAAATATCACAAATGTGATCCAACCTCATAAATATAATCGTATCTTTAATCAAATAAAGGGCAGGTAAGGACACACAAGCAAGCCCTATGTGACAGAGCAAGCAGACAGACATTAAAAGTACAACGGTAAATGGACAAAAGCGGCCAGTGCGCATGCGCCAGAGGATATTATAGTAGATCAGGTACATACCATCGATATAATCCAAACATTTATGACACAAATTTAAAATGGGCAAATGAGAACACAGCACAAAGCGGCCCCATATAGATTAAATATGATTGATCACAAATGCAAGTATGATCATAAAAAGGGACACGTCTGCAAAGCTACCCTGCTAGTTCAGTCATGCGAAGCGACCGGCGCCTAGCCACTACCATACACTGAACCAGAGCGGGAGCAATAACAGGTGAGTATCCAACATGTGAACAAGCATAATACATGTAAATCACGGTGTATTGAAAACAACAGCAGTCATGTTATAATGTATAATACATATTACAAGAACAAATATACACCCAAAAGATAGTAAATACAAATGATTTCACGATATAGGACAGTCCCAATGCTGGCATCTCACTTATTTTCACCACTTCTATATGCATATGATGGATATATCCGGACTGAATCTTCATATAGACCTGAAGCGACAGACATCACCAGGATAGGGGGATGCATCTTGGACAAACGTGTCATAGATGATAGGACATATATGCTAACTATAAATGATCACTGAAATTAAAAAATAAAAACATAAGTGCCAAAGTTAAAAACAAAGAAACCATTAAAAATCAGACAGCAGCAGTGAACAGCGAAAAAGGGAACACATGGAGCAACAAATACTCATATTGATCAGAGGAAAGAAGCAAATCCCTGGGACTCATTAAGACCGTGGGGGGACATTGTACCCAGGATGGTAATCCATCTACACTCTTTCTGGGCAAGCACACATTTAATGTCCCCACCACGGATCCCCAGTTGGATGTGCTGAATACCCCTGACCATAAAGGACCTCGGATCACTCTGATGGAAACACTTAAAATGCCTGGGTATTGTTTTTAACAAAGTTAAATCAGTGATTGAGGCTGATGCAAGTATATCACGCACATGCTCACGAGTGCGTGTTTTTAATTGTCGTGATGTCAAGCCTATATATATTTTTTGACAGCCACATGTGGCATAATAGATCGCCTGTGTAGTCGTACAGGTGATG